>NC_136957.1:21938106-22136912 GCF_032717465.1 Coenobita brevimanus | reverse complement strand
AATTTCAAATAACAGACGACCAAACGGTGCTTATCACTATACCGAGACCACCCTGAAGCCCGACTACACGGCAAGTGGAAGGCAAAATAAAAGTAACTGTGAAAACCATTAATTTCATTATCATCACTTATGAATAAATCAATCGTCAGTTAGCCCTCAGTAATCATTCAGATTTATCATTAACCATCATCATCATCACCATCATCATAATTATCACTAGAGCAAGGCAGAGTATATTTATTTGTCCTACGTAACTTCCCAAGATTAGTCCAATAATCTAAAAAAAAAAAAAAAACGCTAGGTAGCAAGAATTATTATAAACAATTTAATAACTACGGCAGTCCTATGACGGCCACAACAAGCCATAATTTTTTAACAATTTCCTTCATAAATTTCAGGAATATTTGATTATCATGGGAAGATGGAGGGGTAGGGATAGGGAAGAAGAGAAGAGAAGAGAAGAGAAGAGAAAAGAGAGAGAGAGAGAGAAGAAGAAGAAGAATCAAGGGAAATAAAGGAAAACAGAAGTGTATTTACGAACGGGAAAAACTGATGACTAAAAGGACTGGAGAGAGAAGTAGAGAGAAAAATAATACGCAGAGCTGGATGAAATAAGGGGGACAGAAGGGGACGAAAATGTAGACGGTGAAGGGGAGAAAGAAAGAAAGAAAAAAGAGGGAAACATCAGAACTGGACGGTTTGAAAAAAGGGCGAAACAGTGAATGAGGGAAGGTGGGCGAGAGGGAATGAGAACTGTGCAAGAGGGGAGCCCTGGAAAAATTGAAAGAGGGGAAAGAGTGAGAATGGGAGATCGTGAGGGAAGAATGAAGTGCAGAAGAGTACAAAACAACAACAACACAGCTACTGGTTTTTGTGGGTCTTTTTGCTATGTTGGTTGGTTTTAGTTTCTTACATTTTATGTTTCCATCTCTGTACATATTCTTTATGGTCTGTTCCCTGAGGCCCAGCAGTCCTCCCATGCACCTGCATATGTCACCGCCTGGGCACTAATATCGAAACTAATATCAAACCCTTTTTAGCGAGATGTACCGAGGCTATCCCCTTCACGAGTGGTGTGATGGCAGTGGCGGGGTATTTTGATTACATGTCTGTAGGTTTCGTGAGGAGCCTTTTCTAATGAAAGCCTTTTTTCTAAGGAAATTCAAATGCTCTACCTGTTCATATCAACTTTATTTCAACCCACATTCTTTGGATAAGATATCCATTCCTTAGATTGCCTGGACATATCTTGTCAGAAGAGTTCTGCAATGAATTTGATAGCACAGCCGAAGATCCCAAGCTCATTACCGTACCTGTTCACCAGCCCCTCCAGCCGAAGCAGAGAGGAGAGTTTGGGAAAATCATCATGCATTACACAATGTGCGTCATGGAAAT
Organism: Coenobita brevimanus; assembly: GCF_032717465.1. Lineage (NCBI taxonomy): Eukaryota > Metazoa > Arthropoda > Malacostraca > Decapoda > Coenobitidae > Coenobita > Coenobita brevimanus. Next base: position 22,135,517 of record NC_136957.1, on the reverse strand, counting down.
TCAGTGGGATGTGATGAGTGGAAAGCATCATGAACCATATAAATCTGTAAAGGAAAGGACCATTTACTGAAATACGATATTGTGCTGTGGATAGATCCTTCTTAATCTGTATGAAATAATTTTTCTTTACAAAAGGAAGAAGGGATGATTTTTAAGAGAGCATGATAAAATGCGTGTTTGTGTCTAGGAACTTTATCAAATTACTCAAAAGTCAGTTCTATATCGCCTGCAGTCACGTAAGAGAAAAAAAAATCCATATCAGAGTTTTCCTACTGTGTGCTATCCTGAATATAATTTATTCTGACTCGCTGGTGATTTCGGTGAGGAAAGGTTAGCTTTCGTTGTCAAATTATATTGGGAAACACTGGCTCGCTTCAGTCTTTAGAACAAGCATGATACTACCCCCTCTCAATAATATTTGCCTGCCGGCAAAACGGGCTTTTAACTGCCACCTACTAATTTGCACTGTCACAGTGTCGGCCATACTTATCCACCTTAAACTGCGGCACAAACATCATATTATACTTAGTAAATCTCACCCACGAATAATATATACTTATAAGAGCTGAAGAGAATAAAATAATTTGAGATGCAATGTTTGCCAAATAAATTATGGCCAATCTTTTAGTGTATCTCAACGAGTCATTAGTTGGGCATCATCAACTGTCATAATGTAAAGACCTTCGACAGATGTTAACACGTCACTCATATCTCCTCGTAATCTTTCCGTTGACAGATTAACCAAATTGTGTTCTACGTGCCTTGTATGGTTCCCCTCTGTCTTGTAAGAAGAGTTGCCGACCAGCGCAGTATAGTCACTGAGTTTTTTTTTCTTGGGAATACCTTGATATGAACTTAGGCACTACAGATTATGCAAAAAGGAACGTAGAAAACCTTGGAGATATGAAGGAGCGGAAGAGTGAACGAGGGAGGGTACAAATTTTGCCAGGATTACACAGGATTAGAGCCCCATTGGTCCCGTCCCCTCCTCTTCTCTCTCCCTCTCCCTCTATTCCACCCCCTCCCCACCTCCTCTCACTGCCCCGTTCTCTCCGTCTCAACTTTTTTCTCTCATTCTTTCTCACTCCTTCTCATCCTTTCCTTCCTCATCTCTCCCTTTCCTCTCACCCCACTTTCCTTCATAATACTGTAGTCAGATTTCTTCCTCTTCCCTGATCTGTCCTCCCTACCCTCTGTTTTTACCCCTCCTCTCACCATTTGTTATCATCCACTTCCATTTCCTTACCTTACACTCTTTCCTCCATCTCTGCTTTCTCTTCCTCCCTCCTCTCTCCTTCTTCCCTCCCCTTCTATGTTTCCACGCTTTTCCTATTCGCTTATTTTATTTCACTCTCCTTTTTACACTGGACCTTCCTGTCGTTCCTAACTTTCTTCCATCCACTAACAGTTCCTTCTTTTCGCACTCACTCTTCCTCATGTTCTCCCACTCATAATTATCATCACACTCCATTCCCATTTCACTCCCCTGCTTATTGCCTCTGTATTTACTTTCCTTCATCCCTTCATCTTCCTTCACATCTTACTCTTTCTCTGTCCCTATAATACTCGTATACCTCTCCCTCCCTCCCTTCCTTCCCGCTTCTTCTCTCGCTTTCTATATCCCTCCTCTCACACAACTCCTACATCATTCCCTCTCCCTCCTCACCATTCTCCTTCCCAACACACCTACTAATCCCTCTGTTACTCCCCGTATCCCTCCTCTGCCCTTTGTCTCTTTCACTATATCCCTCCACCCTTCTTTCTCTCTTTCCTCATACTCGTGTTCTAACTTTTCCTTTTCTTTCTTCTGACATTCCTCGCTCTCTCTCCCTTTCTCTTACGCTTTTTACCTTCATCCCTCCTTCTCCATCCCGCATCTCTCTTCCTTCCTTCATCCTCCTCTCCCATTCTCCCTCCTTCATCCATCACCCTCGTTCTCTCCTTACCATCCTTCATTCCTCACCCTCCCTCTGTCCTTACAAACCATATTTGGAGAGTAATTCTGTGGACAATAACTATAATGTTAAGGAAGTATGTTACGTATCCCCGTAAACTCAGGCGTACTCTTTCTCCTGCCAAACACAATTTTCTTCATCTTCTCTGATCCATCTTAAATAACCTCTTTTCCAGTTATCTCAGTCGTCTTCTCCAACCTCCTAATCCTTTTTCTTTTCCTCCTTCTCTTTTCTTTCCCATTTCCTTCTCTCTGTCTCTGTCTGTCTCTCTCTCTCTCTCTCTCTCTCTCTCTCTCTCTTCCTCCTCCATGCACTTTTGGTTTCTTCTATACCTCTGCTTTCTTGTTTCCTCTTTAATCACCCTATTCTTCATGGCTCCTACTACCCATATGCTTCTACCTCTCTTTCTCGGAATTTTCCTCCCCTCTCTCTTCTGTTTGTCCAGTATTTCGGTCAGTGGCGTAGCAACTGGGGGGGGGCAGGGGGGGGGCAGTTTGCTCCCTTGGGAAAATTTGGGGGAAATACTGAAAGGGATTTTTGGCATAGTTATTTGTATGACAATAGTTTTCCTAATTTTACCATTTGTATATTAAACAATATTATCTACTTCCAAAATATTTATTTGGGAACAATAATATCCTTTGAAATTGAAAGCTAGACCACATATTATAAAACCCTTGAGAAAAAATGACCAGTTATAACTTAACAATTTCCCCTATCACCTTATATTTGTGGTGAATATTAGAGCTCTAATGATGTTTTGTACTTGAATCCTGATGAAGTGTAAAAATGGCCTTCCTGTCCCCTCAGCCACATCTTCTCACCCTGCAGCCATATCCTCTCACCCTGTAGCCAGCTGCAAACAAGCACTGCACAATTGTTGATACAAACAACTGAAACAAGCAGAATTTTTGAAGACTGCATAAAGCAATTTTGATCACCTCAGACTACATTCTAGAAGGTAAGCAGATATAAATATGTGTGCCAAGGGCCTCGTTTGGGTGGGGGACAGGGGGATGTGTCCCCCCCCCACTAAGGTAAGCAGATATAAATGTGTGTGCCAAGGGCCTCGTTTGGGTGGGGGACAGGGGAACGTGTCCCCCCTACTTTTTGGAGTCTGGGGGACAGAGTATCTTTTGTCCCCCCCACTTTTCTAAATGAAAATTTTCAGCATGAATAGCTTTACGCCGCGTTTCTCTCTTTCCCTTAACGGAAAACTCCTTTCTGTACAGTACAGTACAGTTCAGGTGATATGAAAATCATTCCCTGCTTAGCGAGGGAGGTCGAGTGGTCACTGAGTCAAGGATTAAGAGAAATTAATCCCACCAGATGTATTTACTTAGGTCAGTCTTGACGTATGCACCACCCCTGATGCCTGAGCCAGTGAGAATCAAACTAAAAGAATAAGTAGTGGAAAAAAGACTTTCTATTTGCTACCACCACAGCATTAATACAAAACAGAATACCAGACTACAGTAGGGGTGGGTGCAGCAGCGAATTTTAATTTACACATATATGCTAAGTGGAGAGAGAGAGAGAGAGAGAGAGAGAGAGAGAGAGACAAAACCGCAAAGGAAATTAGAAAAAAAGCGATAGTATCACGAATGTGGGAAAGTGCGTGTGTTCGGGACACTCTATCCAGATCTCGAGTTTTCATTGGCTCATCCATTCCGCCATTTTTCTTCCAGAAGCCAATCAAAATAAAGGGTTTATTTCCGAATATAAATAGCTAGTGTAGACGACGCAGAATAGTTGTACTTCCTTATATGTATAGAGAGATAAAGACACAAGGTAAACGATGCGCAAAGAGTACGATAGTAATGATGTAGATATATTCTGATGACATAAAGCATCAAATCTAGGAAAATTTGTGGTGACAGATATTTTCGGGAAATACTCCAAGTGTTTGCCCCTCTCTCCCGGCAAAAATCCTAGATACGCCACTGATTTCGGTCCACTCTTTTCGACGTCCATAAGTTTCCTCCATCCCCTTGTCCATCTCCCCCCACCCCCGCCTTCCACTTACTAATAGTTTTCTCCCGTTGGCATCCTTCCTTCTTGTATTCCAGATCTCTGCCCTTTTATTTCTTCATATTTCTTCCCCTCTGCCTGCCTCTCATCTCTCCAGTTATCCTGAATTCTCCTCTCCTCACAGCTTGTCTCACTTAACCCATTAGCTCCCAGAGTTCCTGGGCGAGGAATTTTGCTGGAAGGGTTCTAAGCGTACCGCCCTCCGCCTGTCGGCTCATAGTAGCGAAGCTCATAGGTCCCCACCCCGAGGTTCCCTTCTTTATTAAATTTTGAAAATGCCCAGCTAAGTGCTATATTGAAGACCCTGGGCGCAAATGGGTTAACCTCTTCATATTTCCCTGCTTTCATCTCTTCCTTCTTCACTTCCTGTATCCCATTTCCTCTTCCCATCTCGTTATATTGCCATGTCATCTTCTCATTCCTTTCCCTTCTTTTCCGTTCTTCAGTCAACCCTACCGTCTCCCCTTTCTTCTCCATCTTCCACCTTTTCCTTATTTCCTCTCTCTGTCTTTCAGTCGTCCTTATTTTCTTCTGTCTCCCTGGTATCTCATTACAACTCGCCATTTCCTCCTCATACCATCCTCCCCATCCCTCTTCTTTCCTTCGAGCCAGTCACGCTACCTTCCGTTCAATTTACTCTTCTATACCACCACCGCTTTTCCCCCTTCACACCACTTTTTTGTTTTCTCTCCTTTTCCCTTGTCTCCGTCTACCCTTCTTCCACAGTCCTCTATTTCTCTATTCATTTTCTCCACCTCTCCCCTCTCCTCTTTCCAACTTTTCCCTTTCCTTCCCTTCCCATCTTTCCCTTTCTTTCCTGTAACTCCTGCCCATCTTCTCTTTCCCATTTTTCTTCACATTACCGTCCCTCCAACTTTTTCCCTATCCCCCCTCCTGTTCCCCCCTCCGTCTCTACCCTCTTTCCTTCATCATTACTCTCCTCCTGTTAGCCTCTCTTCTCTGCAACCTACTCCCTTCCTCCTTTCCTATGTTCCCTTGCCCTTTTTTCTCCACAGTCTACTCCCACACTTCGTATTCCTCTTGCTTCCCTACTCCCATTCCCTCTTGTCACCTCCACTTCGTTTCCTCCTCCACCTACCTTCACCCCTATCTCTTTATCCCTTCCCCGCCCCTCCTTCAGTTCTTCTCCCTTTCTCGTCCTCTTACCTCCTCTCGTAACTCCCTTTCGCCTCCTCCTCTCCCTCCTACCCTCCTCGCTTTCCCTTCTTTCACCTAAGAGGCATACTTCACTGAGTAAACCAGTTCGTCGGAAATAATATTAGATGAGAGAGAGAGAGAGAGAGGGGGGGGGGGCGGTCACAGAAACATATATCACACAGACCTTAGAAACAGAAAAAGTTCTAAATAATCAGACTCCAATGGTACAGATGAAATCAGGTATGGAAAATTAGTGATGATCATGATGATGATTTTTTTTTTTTTTTGTGTGTCCGACTCCGGGCATAGGCTTCACAGCCTGCTATCAAGGCGCAGCAGTCCTCTTACATACCATACACCTCTACATGTCACCACTTCGGCGCTAACACCCACCGTCCATATTGAATACATGCTAGGGCTGTCTCATACAGGACTGGTATATTGGTATTAGCAGGGGTATTTTTACGACATGTCGGTGGGTCTTCTGGTAGATCAGTAAAGCCTGATTTAATGAAATTCAAATCCTTAAACTGTTCCCTACCGCAGCCGGGATTCGAACCTGGGTCCGTAAGGACTGCAGGCCACCTCTCTACTGATTGATCAGCAGGAGAAGGAAGATGCTGCTGCTGCTGCTGCTGCTGATGATGATGATGATGATGATGATGAAGGTGACGATGAGGAAAGAAGGAGGAGGAGGACGACGACGACGACGACGACGAGGATTATTTAGGCGAAAATATTCATGTTGATGTTTATAATAATTGTGGAGGAGCTGGTTATGATGATGGTAGGGGAGTTTGTGATGATAACGGTTGTGGTGTGGTAGATGTGATGATGGTGTCGATGATGGTGGTTTTGATGATCATAATGGTGTTGGTGTAGGTGGTTGTTATGATGCTAGTGTTGGTGGTGGTGGTGGTTGTGATAATGATGGTGTCATTGCTGTACTTAGTCATGATGATGACAATGACGGTGCGGTAGTGGAGGTTTTGATGAGGGTCTGGTTGGTTGTGGTTGTTATGGTGATGGTTATTGAGATGATAATTGAGTTTTGATGCTTGCAGTGAAGGTGGTGGTGGTGGTGGTGACAATGATGACGATGGTGATGATCATGGTACAAGTATTGATAATAATGATCATGATAATATTAATGATGATGATGGTACTAATTATTATGATTAATATGATGATGATGGTGGTACTAATTATTATGATTAATATGATGATGATGATGATGGTGGTGGTGGTGGTTGTGACAATTATTATGATTAATATGATGATTGTGATAATAATGATGATTATGATGATGGTGATGATGATGATGATGATGATGATGAAGAACCGCGATGTATAACCTCCATTTTCCCATAATCTCCATTTCCGGTCATTTCCTCCTATCAGTCCTGCCCCAGTGCCTTTTATCCCTCACATTTTTCTCTCCCTGTCCCCTCCATTAATATATCATTTCCTTCACATTACTCATAATCGTCTCTCTCTCTCTCTCTCTCTCAAGTCACTTAATAAAAACCGTCATGCATTCTCTTTTCGCTTACGATCATTCCTGTCCCACTGAGCCTACAAGAAACCTATTCTTCTCGGGCAAACATTTGGCGGAGTTACGTATCAGTAATTATATTTAATTTTTGAAAATTGTTGCTGTGGCACCACCACAGTTTGAAGGCAAGTGAGTCCAATACTGTACCTGTAGTCTTGTTCCCCATACTGTTCATCAGGTTTACTCTAAAAGCTTTCTATGAGGCTGGCCGCTACATTGCAGTATGTCGGCTTATTTCCGTCATCCAATAGATAACCAAACCACAGTTTACGTAGATTTTTTTTTTTTAAGTGAAATATTTAAGACCTGAAACTGTTTGAGCGATTTTTGTTGAGGTTACTTATTATCAGTCTTTTACTAACATCTTTTTTTTTATTCACTTCATCCATATGAATACTTCCAGTAACTACAAAATCATTTAATTAAATACATCCAAACAGGCAGATTTCTAAAGTAAATATCATCATCGTCATACTTCTCGTAACACCTTCCACTCATTTGTATCCATCCTTTAATGGTGATCACAATTGCGTTCCGTATTTCCAATGTGATCCATCCAGAGTGAAGTAAAGCAACCATATTAAACTGTCTCCACTGCTACTCACACTTTTCGATATGCAGTATATACTGTACAGTTTCGCTTGTTAGTTTTCCAGTCAGTGCAATAATTTATTTTGATCTCGCTCAAGTTTCAGTCTGTCTGCTCATGAGTATACAACTCTTCCAATATTGGTGTAGTTGCAAAATGTACTGATACTACTACTGCTACATTTCCTCCATTTTGACTTGGCCTAGAATTGTCAAAGCACCATCATGAAAGCTGATCTACAGCAAGAGATTAACATTAAAATATGGTGTGATGCAAGTAACGAAACAGTGTTGCTGAAAGGATGTGGAGCCATATTAATGGCGTATTATACCAATGAGCTTCTTGAAATAGGCTGAAAAAATATGAAACGTTGCATCAAATCAAGCGTAAAGACTTGTATCAAAGTAGGAGAGAAGAACCGAGTGAAGAAGAAAGAAATGTTGAGGAAAAGAGAGGAGGAAGGAAGGAAATAAAGAAGGTAGATAAGAAGGATGGAGAAAAGACATAATTTTAAAAAAATGACTCATTGAAGGATGTGAGAAACAAACAAACAAACAAACAAAAGATAGAAAGCAGCAAGGAGGGAAGGAAGTGAGAGGGAAGAAAGGAACTTGCAATGGCACTGAGAAGAAAGGTGGAGGAAAGAGAGAAATAGGGGAAGGACGACAGAAACGAGAAAGAGAGAGAGAGAGAGAGAGAGAGAGAGAGAGAGAGAGAGAGAGAAGCAGCGACATAAGAGGAGAGAGTAAGATTAAGATACGGAATAGGAACGGGGGAAGAGACGTAAAGAAAAGAGCCAGGAGGAAAGGAAGGACAGATGGGAAGATTAAAGAGTGATGGAAAGATGAAAAGGAAACAAAGAAGGAGAGTGAGAAGGAAGAAACTTGTAAAGATGGAACAGAAAAAAAAAAAAAAAGGCTGAGGAAAAGGGGGAGACAAGAAAGATGGAAGAGAAGTTAATACGGAACAGGAGAAGACAGAGACATGCAGTAAGGAATTGAGAAAGGAATAGCATACAAGTAAAGAGATTAAAAAAAAGAAAAAAAGAGGAGAACTGGAGGATGACAGTGGACATATGGAAGGAAAAAAGAAGAGTAGAGCAAGGGATGAATAGGGGAAGAAAATTTATGACATTTAAAATATTCAGTCGGGATTATGAAAAATCAGGAAGGCTAGATAAAGAAGATTTAAGGGAAAAATATAGAAAATTTTAAGAGAAAACAGAATGGGGGGGATAGACAAAAACTGGATGGAAACGAGGGGAAATAATAAGGATAAATGATAGAAAGAAATGGAAAATAGAACAGATAGAAGAAGAAAGTAAAATCATATGTAAATAAAGGAATGAGGGGAGGAGCAGGCAGGAAAAAACAGGAATGAAATGAGGAGACAAAAACAAGAAGGGAGAAAATGAAAAAAGCATTTCCTAAATCCATTTCACTCACTTCTGTCCCACGATGCCTGCCAAGCTCTTATTATTCTCTCTCTCTCTCTCTCTCTCTCTCTCTCTCTCTCTCTCTCTCTCTCTCTCTCTCTCATAAACATTTAATTTTATCTCTATGCCTGTTCTTTAAGTGCCTCTATGTCTAGCTGGCAGTCTATTTACCTCTACTTCTTTGTCTGTCTATTGCTGGATGCTGTATTCTGTGAGATTCAACCTCGACTTGAAAACCTATATTCTTTACGTGAGACTCACCATTCGTTCGCGTATACGTCTTTAACTTGTGACTCCGATTGGCTTTATATATTCTCCTGCTGCTATCAACTGCCAATATCATTCAACGCTGGCGACACTTTCTGAACTACAGGACTTACACATACAGTAGGTTATATTCAATCCTCGCTACTAGAGCTCTATTCTAAGGTTAGTAAAATTATCTAGAGGTAGCAAGAACATTAGGGAAAAACATGCCATCCAACTTCTGAGACACTCTATCCTCCTTTATATACTTCTACACCGTTTTGCTCCTCGTCAATGTTGCATTCTATCTTTCTACAAATCTCTTTTGTTGACTGACTCTACATACCCTGAGCGACGCCTATGACAGAAAGACAAGTGAAATGTGCTACGGGAAAGGTTAACTGCTTCTACCTGGTTCACCCTTGCTGATTAACAGTGGGGGTGGGGAAATCTTGGCTACAAGTAAACGGCAAGTAGGGGTATAGTTTATCGATTGTGCAGTACTGGAAAGTTGGTTGATTACCATAAGAGAGCCCTGGAATCCTTCCCCAGTACAGCAAAGGTGAGTAAATGTTAACTGAGGTGACTATTAATGATGAGAGTAAAGGAAAATTGCAATTTGACACTCTGTATCAGTTTTCCAGTTCTGCACACACACACACACACACACACACACACACACACACACACACACACACACACACACACCTGTATCTGTATCAGATCGAATGAGGTCCATTACAAGACAACATCTCCTCAGCGGGATAGTGATAACCACAATTTGGCTCTCCTAAAGCTGGTCAGCTACGAAGAAAAAAAAAAAATACTCCTTGGTGAAAGCACTGCGTGTTAAAGTCGAAGCTGTTGCTTTGATTATGTCTTTATGTGTCAGAGTTAATGTGATGCATGTACAGTTAATTTGTAATAATATCGTCGTGCATGTATGTACATAAATAACCTCTTGAACGGGGATAAAGAAAAAACAATACTGTACTACATTTATCCTACGTGTATTGTTCAAGGGGTGGGAATTGGTGGCTGGAAGCAGTCTCCCTCTTCGAAATAGTTTCTGACTATCGTGAGAAGATTTTATTCAGATTTGAATATATCACAGGTACTGAAGGATAGATCTCACCATTCTAGTTCGAAAAGTCTTCGGAGCTTATTATAACTGTCTGTACATGGAAAATAAAAATATAAACAAACATAAAAAAAAAATTGTTCACATTGAAGGGGATATGGCTGTAACAACCGTTTTGCGAGCAGGTGTGTTCCAATCATCCCTGTACTTTCTATGACACAAAAAGCGAGGGGGGTTGTATTTAGATTTTCATCCTCGTCTAACTCCTGTCCACAGTGATATCATGGAGATACATTACGCTTCCCCACCCACATATAGTGTGAAATTCAGAGATAAAAAAAAAAATGATGGTTAGCACTACATCGTGTATGAGATGAAGGGGGATGGGGGATTGGTACAACAAAGATGAGTTGAGAGGATGGGATAGAGTGGTATATGAATGACGGTGGTATGAGATGGAGGAAGGGCTGCTTAATGGCAGAGAACTGAGTGACGTGAGGGGTGATTTTTCGTGGCCACTTACTCTGGAATTTAGATGTTTAACTATAGACACATAATTAGAAAGACAAAGAAACTGATGGACAGATAGATGGATACCAAGATAGATATAAAGATAGTAACAACCAACGATCGACCCAGTAAACTTTTGCATCTTGTGTCTTTTTGTTTGTTTCATACATAAATCTCTGGAATAACGATTTCCTAACTCCTTGTGGCAGAAGACGTCACCCTAATTCTATTCTTACTACCAAACTACTATGTTTGGCTGAGGTGATACTTCTTGCAGTGCACATGTCAACTAAAGATGTATTCATAGGACAGCAAGAGGGAAATATAAATCCTTTCTCTTGCTGAAGGAGTTAATGCCATTTTATCTATCAATACACATACTTTAAAAGAATGGTATAAAAAAACAAAGAAACCAAATTACACTGTTAACCATCCAGACGCCTTAATATCCATAGTCAATATTGGCGAAAACTGACCCTGGCCCGAAATTGTGACCTTGAAATAGATATTTTAGGTCATATTTTCCCCTGATCATAAGTTTGTTATTAAAAAATTCGATGCCAAAATGATTAATATCTTATGCAGATTTACGTGAGTCACTTTAAGGGGGGTTCGTATGTAGTAGACAGGTTACAAGGGGGATGAGTGACGCAAGGGAATGGGGAGCAAGAGGGGATGGAGTGGCAAGGGAAACGGAGGGCTAGGGTGGATGAGTGGGTATGGAGGAAAAAAGGAATGGGGACAAGGAAGCAAGAATAATGGAAGGGAAAACGGATATGGAGGGAGAAGGGAAGATGATGGGAGGGTAAGGGGAATGAGGGACAGGGGGAAAAGGGGAAATAAGGGCCAGGGTAATGTGTGAAAGGGAAATGGGGGAGGGGAAGCGGAATTGGGAGCGTTAGGGGACAAATATGGGATGGGGAAAGACTGAGTAAAGGGGACATGACGGGGGGAAGGAAGAAAGGGAGGTAGAGGGAATGGATTGTAAGATGGCAAAGGGAATAAAGGGAAGGTGGAGGGAAAAGGGAATGGAAATCATAGGAGCATGCGAGCCACAGGGAACGGGGAATGACTGGGGATGGGGTAGCCGGTGGGTGGACAAGGGGCGAATGGTAATGTGGGCAAACTAAGCTGAGGCTCGAGAAACAGAGGGCATGGGGGCAGTGAAATGGGATGAAGGGAAAATGTGGGAGCGAGAGGCCCATTTCACTAGCATTTGTTTCCTACTCTTAATGTCTATCCAGTTTTTGTGGTGTGCTCTTCCTATTTCTGGATCTCTCCAATCCGAATCATTACTGGCTTTAGGTAAGGAAAATGATGGCGATAATGATGATGATGTATCAGTGATAACAACAATATCAAACCAGCTCAACAACAATAACAAGAACTACAGAAATAATAAAAATAATGGTAATAATTTCTTTAGTTATATTAGATGTTCAAGGATTTAATTAATTGCATGCATTCATTATTTATTTCCTAATACTTCTACAGTGTGTGTTTATATACACGTTATTAAAGTACTGACGTTATCCACTGATGAATGTACGTATATCATATATACATGTATTAATCTCTCTCTCTCTCTCTCTCTCTCTCTCTCTCTCTCTCTCTCTCTCTCTCTCTCTCTCTCAATTAATCAAGAATCATCCACCAATCCATTTATCCATCTACCTATTTGTCTTTCTGTCTGTAGTTTAGTACTTATATTTTCAGTGCATCTGTCTGTATGTTTGTCTGTCTGTCTGTCCATTTTTTATCTGGCTATATGCTTTAAATTTTCCTGTACCTGTGCTTCCAGCAAGTCCTGGTACACATATACAGGCTGGTCCATATATATATCTCCTTTGACACTCATCTGAGCCATTTCTTGTGTGTTGCTGGGATGGCTTAGTCGGCGTTATACATATATATAGGCTGGTCCATATATATATATATATATATATATATATATATATATATATATATATATATATATATATATATATATATATATATATATAAATATATCTCCTTTGACACTCATCTGAGCCATTTCTTGTGTGTTGCGGGGACGGCTTAGTCAGCGTTATACATATATACAGGCTGGTCCATATATATATCTCCTTTGACACTCATCTGAGCCTTTTCATCTGTGTTGCGGGGACGGCTTAGTCAGCGTTATCACTGTCTGTCTTGGTTCATGTATTCGTTTCCTGCTCTTAATGCCACACCAACGCCCACACCAGCAGACTGAGCCATACCACCAACACACACTGTAGTTATCGTCGTGAGAGTTTGTAGTGGAGCGCTTATTAGGTACCATGCTGTCGGTATCGGAATAGAATATTGTACAGTATTAAAGGAAAAATATGTGTGTGCTTGCATGAACCGAGTATGTATCATTTATGTATGTATGTATGTATAGCCGCTCTCTCTCTCTCTCTCTCTCTCTCTCTCTCTCTCAGTGGCACTTGTATCTTTGTCCATCATTTTCTTCTCCTGGTTCCTCCCTCCTTCCTCCCACCGTCATAGTCGAATATTACTAGCTCACCGTTTCTCTTTAATCTGTCTCTCCGTCTCTCTGTTATCCCTCTTGCTTGTCTCCGTGTTTACCTTTTACAACCCAAAGACGATCTTTCTGATACATTTGTTTTTCCTCATTTTGACAACTGAATAATGTATTTTTGATTCTGTAGATCTTGATAGCGTTGAGGTAAAATGGTTGTTATTTTTTGTATACCTTTTGACGACAAGAAATTTCCCAAACTTATATGAGGTTGTCAGGGGGTAGTGAGACTAAAGTCAAACAGATATCATCATACTGAACAAATGAAACCCTTGTCTTGAATTATTATTATATCTACCGGTATAATATTCTTGTAATCTGCAAACTATAGCACTAGCCGTGTGTGTGTGTGTGTGTGTGTGTGTGTGTGTGTGTGTGTGTAATTCACCGGGTCGGTCAGGATCACTTGATGATCGTGATCGTCAGCTTTTACCCTCCCGGAAGGGAGCTGCGAGTTCATATAGTCCGATCTAAGGGCAAGGCTGTGACCTTCACACACGCACACACCCGTCCCCTTGCTCAAGGGGGACAGTAACCACTCACTTCGTCAGTGAAACTTTTCGCAACCTGAGCGAGGCGCGAACTCCCGTCCACCAGTTGGCAAGCGAGAACGTTACCACTGCACCAGCGAGCGGTGTGTGTGTGTGTGTGTGTGTGTGTGTGTGTGTGTGTGTGTGTGTGTGTGTGTGTGTGTTTAGGGCAGCCGAAACTGCGCATTCAGATCGAACCAAAATTGGCACAAAAATAGGAAAAAAAATCGCTGATGTGCAAAAACTTGATCCCATCTCGATTGAAAAACTTTAACCATATTTAATGAGCGATCACATTTTGACCAAAAAACGCTACTCCCGGCTCCCAGCATAAGATCTCCAGAGAATTTTTTGCCAATAGGTAGGACTAAGATATATTACAGGCCTAGCAGTAGCCGTGTGTCTGTGTGTGTATTTCGGACTTGCGTTCGGACAACTTGGGTTCCATTCCCAGAGCTGCAAATAACACGATCTATTGGTTAGCTGCAAAAAAAATCCAAGTGACAACGTTAGACTAGAACAGCACATAAACGGACCATCATGGGACCTTCTATGTCGCCTTGACGGCCGATAGTGACAACGTTACACTAGAACAGCACATAAGTGCGAGAGCCCTCCGCAGGAGCAAGTATGAGGGACCCGAAGGACCCACGAGCACTTGTATTTGCTATATGAGATAATTTCCAGTTGAAGAGGCGAGATGTAAGCTGGATTAGATACTTTCAGTATCAGCGTACATTTTTAAGCTGATAATAAACGTTTGGCAGAAGTTAGGACAAAACAACTTTGACCTAAATGAAACGAAAGGTTAACCATTTGACCGCGGAAAAATTAATCATGTGTTAAACAGACTGCGCGTACGTGAGACATGTGCTGACAACGCTTTGGAAGGGTTGTTGGGTGTGTTATTCAGCGAGTGAGAATTAAATAACGTAGTAGGATTGTTGCACTGGAAAGATTAATTCATTCACCTGAAAAATCTTTATACATAATACTTACGTCTGCTCTCAGTCCATCATATTTGTCTTAGGGGTTTCCCTAGCAGTGAAGGGGTTGATGAAGGCTTTGGCAGACCCTTCTAATTATGACATTTTCCTCTGAATCAAAAACCATTGTCTGAAGACAGCAAAGTTCAGCTGATAAGAACATTATCATTGGACTGCGTAACTATTATTATAAAAGACTGATAAATGAAGTACACACGCAGAGAGAGAGAGAGAGAGAGAGAGAGAGAATGACGAGGTAGTTTATTAAATGATGGGTGATTAAAGTCCAATAAATATACTGTAGAATGACTGGATAAATGAAGGTAAGATACAGTGAAGGGAATCCTAACGTCCTCATTCTTTATCAATTTGGCCAGTAACTTGGGCTATTAACGAAATGATGTTTTGCAGTCTTAAGTTCTTGTTGTCCGCTCTCAGCTGAATAAAATCATCTGGTGTTAGCTGGAGTAGAATCCTAAAGTCATCCCGATTAAGAGACGTTTAACACTTAGGTTCCAACGGGTCATTCGGGGCAATATACAATCATCTGACATAAGCTGCAATAGAGTACCACAGTTAACCCAACCATGCTTTTTGAAAATGTCTGTTGATATCATGAATAGTAAACTAAAATTATCACAAACATGAGAGGTTATGAGCCACAGTTGGCATAACTCATTCGCCATAATGACATTATTCTCTTTTCATGATCGTTAATTTCTGAATCTTTCATTCACCTTAAAAAAAGACTTTAAAGCTAAAGGAGTTAGGTGTAGACCTAGTTAATTCCGACATTGCAGAAGGCATTCCATGTCGGACACTGAATGATGTTGATAGTATGTCCCCTCACATGTCAGTTTATGTTCAGCTTAATATACAAACCATTGACGTATACGGACTTTGATACACACAGACACAGCATAACAACACTTCAGCTTCAATCGACAGTGCTATTACCACAGACACCTCTTACTGATTAATACTTGACCACCATGAAGACAAAGAGAAAATTCTGTCTATAAATCTTTCTGATGAGAACTGAGGTTGAAGTAGATTTAGAATAAAAGGACAGTTATGCAGGGTCTGGATAAATTAGATTAGGATAAATGAAGAACTGAATGTTTGAAGATTTCGGATAATAAACATTTTGAGTAACTACAGTTTTCAATAGGGAAAGACTTTTTATATGAAGTACAGATAACCTAGGTCTAAATAAATTCGTTACTTTACTGTATGACTTAATTCCACATAACTTAAAGTCATGGAACAACAAAAGCCTAATAAAGCTAATGTCCAGATAAAATGGATGCCAGGTAATTAAGTCCAGATAAGTGAATACACATGGAGAGTTTGAATAAATGAAATCAAGGTAAATGAAGAAGTTGGATAAAAGAAGAATAGCCGTTATATCAACTCTAAATTAATGAAGGCTAAAAATGAAGAGTCCGGGTAAATGAATCAAACCGATCTTCTTAAGTTGTTGCCAACTGGACCACAAAGTTGGAAAATAAGTGAAGAGGTAATTGACTAAGAGTTAAATGCAACTTTGACACAATACTGTCCAGATAAAGAAAGTTTTGGTAGACGAAAAGCCAAGGTCGGTGAAAAATCTGGAAGAATCAAGAGACTGAATCGATTTATAGTCTGGGTAAATGAAGATTACAACTGATCGGCATGGTTAATGAAGTCAAGAGAACGAAGGAAAGTAGGTAAATGAAGGCCACTAGATAAATAACTTCCCTAATAGATGGAAGCCATAAAAAATGCAAACATATAATATCAGCTGAACGATCTTCAAACAAATGAAGTATGAAAAAGTAAAAGGCATGGGTGAAAATAAAAATGAATACACATAGCAGCCTTTATAGAAATGAAGCAGGGGTGTTTAGTCGACAAATGAAGTGTCAATAAACGAAGATTCTGGTAAAACAAAAAAGACTCAAGGTAATTAAAGATGCTGTATAAAGAAGTAATACAATAACTCGTGAAAAATATTAGTGACTGGATAAGTGAAAGATACAGGACTTGAAAGTCAGGATATATTTAGTATACTTGTATCCGATTAAGGAAGACCCAAGTGAATAAGGAAAGCAAAGTAAATGAAGGCTCGTTAGATGGAAGGATTAGATTAATGAGGAGTGTGGATAAATGAAGAATACTCTCGATAAACGATGACTAAGGATTCATGAAGGGTCCAGATAAATTAAGAGTCCAGATTAACGAAAGGCCTAAATGAGTATAGACTACTCATTATTGAATAATCCAGATGAATGGAGGGTTCAAATGTATGAGGATCCGAAAACCTGAACGTGGACTAAAGAGAAGCCATTTAGAACGGTTTCAGCACAGCCGTATTTCGCCTCTCTCTGTCTCTGTCTCTCTCTCTCTCTCTCTCTCTCTCTCTCTCTCTCCGGTTTTCACTCAAAGCATCGTTCTCCACATATTTTCATTGACTTCATCTCTTTGTTTTTATTGCGTGGTTTGTTTTAGCTCCTCTCCAGTTATTTTTGCTTTCATTTACTCATGGTATATTCCCCTGTTCCTTGCCCCATCCCTCTTTCTCGGGTACCCATGCTCTATTTCTATTCTCTCCTTTCTTTGCCCTAATTTTCTTGTTTGCCCTTTTATCCTCCTCTTCTCACCTTTCATAGTGTTCGATCCGCCCCTGACGGTAGCAAAGATGAAAGGGACCGTGGAGTTATTAACTTTAATGGTCAAGAACATGAGTGGAGTCACTGGGACTCATAAGGCTAATAGGCTTCATTACAAGGTATTTCGATCACAAAACATCAACATTATATCCAAACATCCTGATTATCGTGTTCATTACCGGTCCTCGAACCTTAATAAGGGCGAAGATAAATAAAAGATGCTGCGGTGACATAAATATGACTCCATCTCATTTATCCGCCGTTAAGCGAATACATAGCGAAGATACAAAAATCACATACAAATAAATATAGCAAGACTCGGCTGCCATTATGTAAAAAAAAATGTATTAGAAATTTAAAATGATGCTCTAACTAACATGGTTTGAAAATGAAAGTAAAAGGAAGCAATATAAACATATGGAAAAACAATAATATTTGTCCACTTGAACACAAGAATATGCATCCAAAAAGAGTAATTGGTGCTGAAACATAAACACACACACAAAAAAGGCAGACTGTTTTGACACTAACAGACACAAGTGCCGGTAATAGTAATTGTTTGTGGTGCTCGTTATGTCCGCCAGTGACTGATAATTTGTTATGACTAGAACTGATATGACAGAGGTCATTCACAAAATTATAAATTAAGAAAGTAAATATTTTTTCCTTCTTTTTGCAATATGAAATATCCAAACACGAGCGCCTTCCATTATTTTCAGTAATTTTTCCTTGTTTTGCAATTAGCTTTTCTGGCGGAGGATATGGTGTGTAGGGCAGAGACTTCCCCTTTTTTGTCTCTAAATATTTAGTTATATTTTCTCTTACCTTTCTTCACTTCAGCTTCTTCTTATTTCCCATTTCATTCTCCAATTCTAGTTCTCCTCTCGTTTTCTCCTCTTTCTTCCCATCCCTTCATTTAACTTTTCTTTTACACTGTCCTTTACTTCTTTCCCTTCGTTTCACTTTCATATCACCTTCTCCTGTTCCTTCCATTCTCTCCTGAAATCTTCTCTCCTTTTACAGTACCATGTATCTCTGTAAGTTCTCATTTTCTACCCTCCATTTTTCTATTCTCTCACTTCCTCCTTCTTTACATTTTCCCACCTCCTCTCCCATCTCTCTGTCTTATTATTTCCATCAACTATCCCATCTCTTCTTCTTCTGCTGATAGTTACTCCTCATATCCCATTACCAGTTTCTCCTAGAATTTTGTTCGTTCTTTCCCCTGCCTTAAGAAAATTTACCCACTAGTTTCTCTTTACCTCCTCCCCCTCTTGCTTTCTCTTGCTCCCTTTAATCACCTTTTACTTTCTCCAGCTCTTCCCTCCCTTCTCTCTTTTATCTCCATTTTTTTCTATCCTCCCTCCTATACTTCCCCTCCTCCTCACCCATCGGTCTTCCTCAACCTCTTCCTTCCCCTCACCCTCCTCTCCCTCTTCCCTTTGTTCCTTTCCTTCTTTCTACCCCTACTTTTGCCTCCGCTTCGCACCCCTTCCCCCCGTCCTCCAACCCTTGTGACTTCTGGTGTCACTCTGGCCTTTAAATATTTTTTGCCTGATGGACACACCTGCAAACATGGCCATCAAATCGTTTCCATTCCTCTCGCTCCCTTCCACTCCGCTCCTCTCTTTCATTTCCCTCTCCTCCTTTTCTTACCTCTCTCCCTCCCTCCCTCGGTATCAGCTCTCAACTTCCCTCCCCTCAATTTTTCCCGTCTCTTTACGTTCGTTCTCTCCATTTCATCGCCAAATTATCTTCCTCTCTCTCTCTCTCTCTTATATCTTCCCCTTTTCACTTTGTCTACTGTAAATTTTCAGCCTACTTTTCACCAATCTTCCACCCTCCCTTCCGTTCATTCCTTTCCTATCTCTCTTCTAGAAACCCCTACTGTATGAGTTTTTCCCCTCCTTCCCTTCCATTAAACTTTCCTTCACCTGCTACATTTCTATCCAATTATCATCTTTTTCACACGCTCGTCCCTTTCTTTACTTCTCTCTGTCTTCCTTTACCCCTTTTATCATTCTCCCCCTTTTCGTGGTTCGCGACCCTGTCCTTCTTCATCTCTTTTCATATTCTCACCTCCTCACCTCTCTTATTCCTTTCCACATCTTATCTTTCCCCACTTACCTGTGCTTCTCTCCTGTTTCCACTACCACATTGTCTGTTCCCTTTTCACTATACATATGGTTGTTTCTTTTCCTCTCATGTCTCTCTTTCTCTTACAGCGCCAAGTTCCTGTCTAATTTCACCTTCTCTCCGATACTGTCACTTCTTTTCTGGCCTTGCATCTCCCTAATTACACCTCTCTCTTACACACACACACACACACACACACACAAATCTTTATCTATGTTTATATCTATATCAATATCTATCTATCTATATAATATATACATATGCAGAAATTTCTCTCTCTCTCTCTCTCTCTGCTGAAGTTGTTCTTAACCTTTTTACTACCACGCCCCCTCTAGCAGTTGGTCCTTCCCTCCATGCCCCCCTCACATCCTCAACCAGCTTGATAAAATTCCCTCCCAGATTATAAAAACTGAAAAGAAATGGGTGTTTTTAGTTTTTTTATTGAGCATGAATTCTGTGCAGACACTATACCCAGCATATTTAATGAGGTTACTTTCTTACAAATCTAATGAGATAATTGACACTGCTTCTTAGCTACCAGATCTTGAATGCGTGGTGGAATGTCAGAGAGCGTGCAAAGTAAGTCCCCTTCAACGTTCACCGGTTTCTGTAATTGGTCTTGACAGCAACGAGCATGGAAAATGCAGCTTCACAAAGATGCGTGGATCCAAACATTGTCAGAATCCTAATTGCTTGATGTGAGATCAGAGGGTAAACAGGAAAGTACTTGACCCAGAACGTCTCAATATCCAGCTCTTTGAAGTCTTCCTCAGCTGAGGAGTTGAACTTTAACTCGAGAAACTCCTCTTGCACTTCATCCAAAACATCAGCTACTTCACATTGAAATGGGTTCCTGATGACTTTCCAGGCTTCACGCTTCTCATCTATATCTTGGAAGTATCTGATGAATTCGGCTTTCAAGTCAGTCAGATGAGTGATTATTTGTTTCTTTAACTCAGAATCAAGGTAACTGTGAATGAGAGCAGAATCCAAGTTACTAAAACTGGCTGTATTTCCATTCTGAATTCGAGATTTCCAGAGGTCGAGTTTGGCCATGAAGGCTCGAATGGTGTCGTGGTGCATGATGATGTTGATGTTTTTCCCTTGTAGTTTAAGGTTGATTGCATTCAGCGCTTCAGAGATGTCCACCAGCTAAGCTAGAGATAGCAGAGAGCCTTCAGACTGGAATCTGTCATGGAGATGTGCCTTCTGCTGCTATTCTAAAAATATTGCTACTACTCTTAGTTCATAAAGTCTTCCAATCATGTTTCCCTTTGAAAGCCATCGTACGTTTGTGTGAAAAACCAAGGCTTGATGTTCAGATTCCATATCCGTACACAGCAGTTTGAAGAGACTACTGTTTAAGGGTACAGTTTTGATAAAGTTGACTACCTTGATAGCCACGTTCAGGACATCCCTCATCTCATCAGGTAGAGTTCTGGATGCTAAGGCTTTAAAATGAAGTATGCAGTGTGTACCAACAGCAGATGGACATCTTTCTTTCACCCTTATTATGAAACCAGACTGCAAACCAAGCATGGCTGGAGCTCCATCAGTACACACCCCCTACCCGCAAGTCCCAGGAGAGTTGGTTTTCCTGAAAGAAGTTTAATACCACATGAAAAATAGCTGCTGCTGTTGTATAACTTTCCATGGGATGGCAGAAGAGCATTTCCAATTTTACGCTGTTGCCTGACACGAAACGAGCATACATCAGTAGCTGAGAACAACGAGCAATGTCAGTCGTTTTGTCACACTGGATGGCAAATACAGGAGAAGCTCTTACTTAGTCAAGAATTTGATCTTTGATGTCTTGGGACATTTCATCGATCCATCCCTTGATGAAATTTAGGAAAGCTTGTTTGCACAATCTTTCCCTAGAACGAGTTCTGCTGCACGCAGTAGATTTGGTTTTATGAGAGACTCGCCAATGTCATGGTCCTTCTTGCACTTTGCAATCAACAAGGCGATCTCATAGGAAGCCTCAACAACCTTTGAAGTTTGTTGCCGAAATGCCCCACTGCCGTCCATCTTAGCTTGCTTCAAGGATTGTCTTTTTGTTTCAAAGAATGCCTTGGGCTTGTCGGCTAGAGCAGGATGTGTTGTCCTCCAGTGGTGTTCCAAGCGTGAGGGCCGCATTCCATCATTACTCAGAGTCTTGTAACATATCACACACTGGGGGACCTCTGTGTCACTCTTTTGGAGGGACACGAATCCAAATCGAATATATTTATCAAGATTCTTCCGCTTCTTTGCACTCATTGGAAATTATTTGATGTGCAGTGGACAATGCATATTCGTGAGCAAAACATAAGGCACGTGTAAGCTAAGATAAACATCATCATATGATCATAACACCACATTATTATCAAACACAACAGGATCATAAACACCACAACATGATGATAATCAAAACCCTATGATCAATAACAAACACAACATGATCACAACCACTACATTATCATAAACACCACCAAATGATCATTAACAAACATCACGTGATCATAAACACCACCTGATTATTAACAAACATCACAATATGATCATAGGCACCACTACATGATCATAACGCCACCACATGATTAACAAACATCACAACATGGTCATAAGCACCACTACATGATCATAAACACCACATGATTATTAACAAACACCACAACATTATAGTAAACACCACATCATGATCATAAACACAACATAATTATTAAGAAACAAATGAACATGATCATAAACACAACATTACCATAACCACCATATGATTTTAAGCACCACCAACTACTAATAAAATACAATCGGAATTTAAAGTTTGCGAAGAACAGAGCAGCACATGCGTGTTCAAATGCTTAACGGCCGCTTAAACCATTTTTAGGTAAATATAACAACTGAGATAAAACGTACCTCAACAGGCTCAGCTGAAGAAATATATGAAAGAAGAGGCG
Organism: Coenobita brevimanus; assembly: GCF_032717465.1. Lineage (NCBI taxonomy): Eukaryota > Metazoa > Arthropoda > Malacostraca > Decapoda > Coenobitidae > Coenobita > Coenobita brevimanus. The sequence goes on along the minus strand of NC_136957.1, from coordinate 22,113,167 downwards.
TAATTATCACGCGTGTGTGTGTGGGGCGACTGACATTGAAGGCCCGGTGTAGCGTTATGATCTGTCCCCCTGTCCGCCCCCTACGGCGCATGCGCGGGAGTTGCCAGAGGCCGCCACAAATATGCCATTTGTCCTCTGATCTCTGTAGGGGTAACATGATCGGAGCCTCTCGCCCTTTGTTTACAAACGGCAAATGGTCATTCCGGCTTCTCATATCATTCGTCTCAAAGCTTTCTCGGGTAGTTTCCGCCCTTAAATTAAATTAGGTTAGGCGGAAAGCAGTAAAAATTCGAATTTCTAAGGTACGAATGAGTTAGGTTGGATAAACATAGTTATAATTAATCATTTGGGGACGAGTTATCTAATCTCTTAGGCGTGAAGATTGCCTTAGCTTTGTATCTTTACAGGAATGAGTTACGCTCGTACCGTCCCGTGTATTAAACCATTTTTATCATACATATCCTTGAAATTATAAATAGTTTTGGCACACACTACTTCATTCGGTTGCGCATTCCACTGATCAATTGCCCTATTAGGGAAACTGAATTTCCTTACATCTTTATCACCTCTCTTTTTATGCTGTATTTTGCAATGTCCTCTTGCTGATGCTTCACACATATGATATATATTCATTTATGTCTATTTTCTGTTCCCCTGATATGCATTTATATAGCATAATCATGTCTCCTCCTCCTCCTCTCCTGCAGCATTGATAAATTCAATCTTTCCAGTCTTTCTCAGTAACTTAAATCCCTTAAGCTTGGTACCCATCTTGTAGTGGCCTTTGTACTTTTTCAATCTTATCTGTGTTTTTTGAGATGAGGATTCCAGACTACTGTGATGCATACTCCAGAGTTGGTCTGATGAATATCTTCCTCAGCATATCTTCATTTATGTATGTGAATGCTATTCTCATATTAGCAAGCAATGTATACATGTTTCGTACCTTCTCACTGATGTGATCATCAGGAGATAGTCTGTTACTGATAATTACTCCTAGGTCCTTCTCCCTTTCTGATATGTATAGGGTTGATCTTCCTAACTTATAATACCAATCTGGTCTTTTCTCACTTTTACCAAATTTTATTACATGACACTTGTCCACAGTAAATTCCATTTGCCATTTATTGCTCCATTCATGAAGCTTGTTCAATTCCTCTTGCAGCTCTTTGCAAGAATCTATGTTAGTAATTTTCATTTGAAATTTTTGCATCACCTGCAAACATATTTAGATAGCTTCCATTTCCAATATTACTGTCTATGCCATTTATATATACTAAAAACATAATATACTAAAAACATAACTGAGCCCTGTGGAACTCCGCTGGTCACTTCCCTCCATGATGAGTAATTTCCCCTTAATATTGTTCTCATTTCCCTTTTTCTGAGAAAATCCTGCATTCAACAGTGGACATTGCCTTGGATACCTCCTTGATGGTACAGCTTCCATAAAAGTCTTTGGTGCAGTATCTGTCAAATGCTTTCTTAAAATCTAAATAGATACTGTCCACCCATCCTTCTCTTTTCTGTAATGTTTCTCTAACTTTGTCATGATTGCTTAAAAGATTAGTAACACATGATTATCCCTTCCTAAAACCTAACTGCCTCTCTTTTATCATACCATGTTCTAGATGTCTTACAACACTGGTCAACACTGGTCAGTGATACTGGTCTGCAGCTGAGTAGTTCTCATTATGTTCTCATTGTGTTAAATTTGACTAGAGTACAGGTATTTGTAGACCTCACAGGTGGTTAAGAAGGATGAGTAAAGGACTTATGAATGGAATGGAATGAAATGGAATGGAATTAAAAAAAAAAAAAAAAAAAGGAAAGCGAGCACCAAGCCACTCAATGACTAATTTTCCCCCGGCGGAGGGAGGGGGGGGGATAGAATACCTCCTCAGTATCCCTGCTTGTCGTAAAAACCGTCTAAAAGGGGCACTTTAATCTTCATCCTTCCTCTTTTCCCCCTTTGCTTCTTGTACTTTATCTGTCCCACCTCTCTGCCTTATATTTTCACTTTAATACCCACCCAACTCCTATTGTGGTGCCATATAGTCATTGAGTGGCTTGGTGCTCGCTTTCCTTTCTTTCTTTCTTTTTTTTTAAATATTCCATTCCATTCAATGACTAAGTTTTATGGCACTAACTTGGGTGGGTATTGAAAATATATGGTAGAGAGGTGGAACAGATAAAGTACAAGATGCAGAGGGGGGGAAAAGGGGAAGGATTTTTAGTCGGCTTTTACGACAAGCAGGGATACTGAGGAAGTATTCTATCCCCCCCTCCCCGAAGGGAAAGGATTTGTGAGATAACCATGACTGGGAGCTGGCTTAGTTTCCATTGATAGTATCCCTCTGGGGAGGGGGGACAGAATACTTCCTCAGTATCCCTGCTTGTCGCAAAAGGGGCACTTTAATCTCCATCCTTCCCCTCTTCCCACTCTGCTCCTGTACTTTATCTGTCTTACCTCTCTGCCTTACATTTTCACTTTAATACCCACCAAACCCTCTTCCATTATAGTGCCATGTAGTCATTGTTTTAGTTTGGTACTGGCGCTTATTATTCACCTCCTCTTGTACTTCATGTGTCTTATCTCTCAGCCTTATATTTTCACTTTAATAACCACCCAACCCCCTTCCACCTCAGTGCCATATTTTCATTGGCTTGGTGCTAACTTTTGCTTTTTTTTTTTTTTTTAATTACTGTGTTCAATGCATTTCCACTTATAGTACAGTATATAAATATATCCTGTGCTACTGGACACGGCAGGGTTTATGTTACTGCACATGTGTGCAGCTTTAAATAAACGATTGGTATTAAAATATGCCAATCAGTGATGTGTAGTAATGTACCCAATGTGCTGAATAACCTAACTTAGGAATTTTTTTTATTTTTTCCCATAACAACTAGTATCTGAAGTGATCTCAGTAACGTAACTGATAAGGGTTTTTACTTTATCATTATCCATCGAATCAGTAGCAGTGCTGTAACAGTGTGAACAGGAAACTTCACTAAGCATACCCTACTGGAGTGCATACTGTTTTCATAGTATTTGGAGTTAAAAGTACTTTTCCATAAATGAAATTTTGAGGCTAATTTTTATTTCACATTGACTGAACTTGAACTATACTGGACTAGCCTAACACTCTTATGTGAGATTTCTCAAAACTAAAGGGAGATGTAAGTTTCTCAAAACTAAAGGGATTGGATTGGATAATTGAAAAAAAAAAAAAAAAAAGGAAAAGGAAAAGCTAGCACAAAGCCACTTATTGACTTTATGGCATTTAAAAGGGGTTGGGTGGGTATTAAAGTGAATATATAACGCAGAGAGGAAGCTATCTAAATATGTTTGCAGATGATGCAAAAATTCAAAAGAAAATTACTAACATAGATTCTTGCAAAGAGCTGCAAGAGGAATTGAACAAGCTTCATGAATGGAGCAATAAATGGCAAATGGAATTTACTGTGGACAAGTGTCATGTAATAAAATTTGGTAAAAGTGAGAAAAGACCAGATTGGTATTATAAGTTAGGAAGATCAACCCTATACATATCAGAAAGGGAGAAGGACCTAGGAGTAATTATCAGTAACAGACTATCTCCTGATGATCACATCAGTGAGAAGGTACGAAACATGTATACATTGCTTGCTAATATGAGAATAGCATTCACATACATAAATGAAGATATGCTGAGGAAGATATTCATCAGACCAACTCTGGAGTATGCATCACAGTAGTCTGGAATCCTCATCTCAAAAAACACAGATAAGATTGAAAAAGTACAACGGGCCACTACAAGATGGGTACCAAGCTTAAGGGATTTAAGTTACTGAGAAAGACTGGAAAGATTGAATTTACTAATGCTGCAGGAGAGGAGGAGGAGGAGACATGATTATGCTATATAAATGCATATCAGGGGAACAGTAAATAGACATAAATGAATATATATGTGTGAAGCATCAGCAAGAGGACATTGCAAAATACAGCATAAAAAGAGAGGTGATAAAGATGTAAGGAAATTCAGTTTCCCTAATAGGACAATTGATCAGTGGAATGCACAACCGAATGAAGTAGTGTGTGCCAAAACTATTTATAATTTCAAGGATATGTATGATAAAAATGGTTTATTACACAGGACAGTACGAGCTTCACTCATTCCTGTAAAGATACAAAGCTAAGGCAATCCTCACGCCTAACAGATTAGATAACCCGTCCCCAGATGATTAATTATAACTATGTTTATCCAACCTAACTCATTCATACCTTAGAAATTCGAATTTTTACTGCTTTCCGCCTAACCTAATTTAATTTAAGGGCGGAAATTACCCGAGAAAGCTTTGAGACGAATGATATGAGAAGCCGGAATGACCATTTGCCGTTTGTAAACAAAGGGCGAGAGGCTCCGATCATGTTACCCCTACAGAGATCAGAGGACAAATGGCATATTTGTGGCGGCCTCTGGCAACTCCCGCGCATGCGCCGTAGGGGGCGGACAGGGGGACAGATCGTAACGCTACACCGGCATGCAATGCATAAGGTCATTTAAATTCAATAAGTACAGAAAATGGTAAGCCTAGAAGCGTATAGAAAACTAAAATTAGTAAAGGCGATACTTTTGTATTTTTTTCATAATCATCTCGATATTAGCCAGCATCTTGTTAAGAGAATTACAAATGTAATTAGAGAAATTCCTACTTTTTCCCCCGGGCTCGCCCCCCCCCCTGGAAATTACTCAGCCCCCTAGGTTAAGAACCTCTGCTCGACTGTATACAGTATAGAGAGAGAGAGAGAGAGAGAGAGAGAGAGAGAGAGAGAGAGAATAATGGAAAGGAGAAAATAGTTGCTGGGGAGGAGGTGGTGCGAGAGTAGTGGAGAGAGATGTTGTAAGATTGGCCAACAAATGGATTGTAATACATAAATAAGTCAATAAATTAACAAGAAGCCTCATTCACCTAACTGCACCATCAGCGACCACTAACTGGTCTCCGGGATGTAGATATAACTTTTCGCTTTGACCATGACTTACTGATTACTCACATAATCGAATTGTTTTAATCTTCACTGAGCCTTAGCTCTTCCACGAACACTGGTTTATATCAGATCAGAACTGTCTGAACTGATTTTGCCAAGTGCCCATGATTTTTTAATTTTCCCTGTGCCCATAACCTTTGAGTGATTGGTCTGAAAATTAAATCTCTGTATCCTTGCTTGTAACCTAAAACTTTCCACAACTTTTACTCTATATTGACAACACCAAAATAGGTAGCCATTGTTCTCGTTCGCTTCGTTCGCTCGAACACCAATTTTTTTTTTTTTTCACGGTTTGGACCCCCGACGTATGTACCTGAGCGAAAGATTTATCGCATCAGCAAGGAATGGGGGCAGGGGTCGGGAGGAAAACTTTGTAGTACAGTAGCGAACTTTTTTTTTTTTTTTTTTAATCTCAGCCAATTTTGAAGATCAAGAAAAATAGACGCCAATTTGGAAATCGCATAAAAATCCTCAATTAATTTCATTTATAGATTACCCTAATTCCCAATAGATTTATCTGTAAATCGAGAAAACGATTTTTCATAAGGCAGATTAGCGTAACAGCCGGCTGCGCAAGAAGTAATGGTCTAGGGTTGCGTGAGTAGTCCAGCAGTATTTTCCGGCGATTGCTGAAACAAAGTTTTGTCTTTTCAAAACAAATGATATCTTCTGTTTGGCTTTTTTTTTTCTTTTTTTTTTTTCTTTTTTGACTGAATCCAAGTCAGACTAATGCAATACCCTGATCGACGAGAGAAACTCTGAATTTCTGATTTCTGACTGAAATCGTTGAGCACCGAGAGATTTGGCGAAAATAATTTTTGTGAGTGAGCAAAAAGTAGTCATTATTAACCTGCTAGGTCCCAAGCCCTAGACCTAAAATTAATACAAGAGAAGTATTGGTTTTAGGAAGTGTGAGGGAATATTTTTGGTGTAATCTAAGATGTTCTTTTTAGTACTTTCAGGTCAGGAAATCAGAGGAAGATGATGAGCCACATGGGACAATATTCAGCACTGCCTGACTTGTTCGCTCTCTCGCTCGAACACGTTCCACACTTTCAGTGTGGACACCTATTACATGTTTTACTTGTTTTTCTACCATCACATATGAACGTACTTACTTTCCTTTCTCTGCCTATACATATCTTTGATCATACAGTGTAACTTATATTGTAATGAGGTAGCATAATTGTGCAAAGATTTCACCTGAGGGAAAAATCTAACATTTGACTACACTAATATATTTATTTACTTATTATCAACGTAGTTCATATCCTTTCTCTATCAGTGCGTACCTTTTGTAATTTTACTATAGCTACCCAGAGTAGCTTCGTGGTGAGCGACACTGTCACTGTTTAGCTAGTGGGTAATGCACTGCTACGTCATTCGCCATTGTATCAAGAGGGTCTTTAAACATATTTACGTAGTCTCCCAAGGTGTTCACATGTCCTCTGCGTGTAGAAAGGCAGCGTAGGGTGGGGAAATTCAAGGCATGGCATGGAAGGACATGATAGAGGAAGGAAAGAATAAGCATGGTAGGGAAAGGTAGGGTAGGGTAGGGAAAGGTAAAATTGAGCAGAGAGACGACAGTATTGTAAGGAGATGCAGGATTGGGTAGGAAAAGCCAAAACATGGCAGAGAAAGGAAGAGTAGGGTAAAAAAATTCAGGTTAGTCTAGGGAGAGGTAGGGGAGAATAGCGAGATTCAGGGTTGGGTAAGTAGTTGCATGTAGGGAAAGGGAAAGTATGTCAGGGAAAGGCAGAGTAGGGTAGGGAAATGCAGGATGGAAAAGCAGGATATGGTAGGGTAGGAAAAGGTACGGTAGGGTAGGGTAGGGAAAGGTAGGGAGGGAAGGGAAAAGTAGAGAGATGCTCGGTAGGGTAAAGAGGTGCAAGGATGGTTACGAAAATCCAAAACATGGCAAGCAACGGCAGAATAGGGTTGGGAAAGGCAGGGTAGGGTAGGGAGATGCAGGGTATGGTAGGAAATGGCAGGATAGAGATGTGCAGGATAGGGAAGGGCAAGGAAAGGCAGGGTTGAGTAGGGAGATGCAGAGGAGGTTAAGGTGAGAGATGGATTGATAGGGAATGACAAGGCATGGCAGGGGAAGGCTGGTTTGATCGGGAAATATAAGGCAGTGTACAAAGAGATAGAGTAATTGCTCCAATTACAGCAATTTTCTCACTTCCATCTTCTGCCCTTTGACAATGGCGTCAGAGTTGTCAGTGGGTGATATGTGGTGCCACTCAGGCAACTGGACGTGCTTTCCCCCTGATTGGGTGGTGGTGGAAGTTTTATTTTTTCTTTTTTATTCTGGAGGAACAGGGCACTATCCTCACTCCACGAAGGCCAGTGGAAAACTGCCGAGCGCAATACCCCCTGCAGGCTGGGAGGGAGCCACGTGACCTACTCAGCAAACATAATCAAGAGTTAGGTGGGAAAAAGAAAGAAAAAAAGTATTCCTGTCGTCTTCTGAAACGTTTAAGGTCTGTCGCAGTCACACACACAGTCCTTCAGGAAAGTCTGTTGTAGGTAAGGATTAAAGAAAAAAAAAATCCCAGTTTTTATCTGAGTATAACCAATGTTTGTGGAATTGTTTGGGAACCAACAAAGGACTAAAGCTATTGTTCGTTTTACAATATTAGGTCAAAGATCAAGCCCACAGGGCCCGGTCAATATTAAGAGTATTTATTCAATTTAAACAGAATGTTTTGTAAAGTTTTAGGTTACAAACAAGGATACAGAGATTCAATTTTCAGATCAATCACTCAAAGGTTATGGGCACAGGGAAAATTAAAAAATTAAGGGCACTTGGCAAAATCAGTTCAGACAGTTCTGATCTGATATAAACCAGTGTTCGTGGAAGAGCTAAGGCTCAGTGAAGATTAAAACAATTCGATTATGTGAGTAATCAGTAAGTCATGGTCAGAGCGCAAAGTCATATCTACATCCCGGAGACCATTTAGTGGTCGCTGATGGTGCAGTTAGGTGAATTTTGTATATATATATATATATATATTGTATATGTCCGACTCTGGGCATAGGCTTCACAACCTGCTATCAAGGACCAGCAGTCCTCCTACATACCATACACCTCTACATATCACCATTTCAGCGCCAACACCCATCGTCCATGTTGGGCTGTCCATGCTAGGGCTGTCTCATACAGGACTGGTGTATTGGTATTAGCGGGGGTATTTTTACGACATGTCGGCGGGTCTTCTGGTAGATCAGTAAAGTCTGATTTAATGAAATTCAAATCCTTAAACTGTTCCCTGCCCCAGCGGGGATTTGAACCTGGGTCCGTTAGGACTGCAGGCCACCTCTCTACCGATTGTGCCACCGTTTCTTGTTAATCTATTGACTTTATGTATTACAATCCATTTGTTGGCCAATCTTACATCTCTCTCCACTACTCTCGCACCACCTCCTCCCCAGCAACCACTTTCTCCTTTCCATTATTCGTTCTCTCTCTCTCTCTCTCTCTCTCTCTCTCTCTCTCTCTCTCTCTGATGAATGCCAGAGAAGTTAGTTGACTCGCGCGACATTACAAATTGCGAGAGACACATTTTTGCATTTTGGGGGCCTCGTGTGGGGAATGAAAAAGAGAGAGAGAGAGAGAGAGAGGATGAGGAAAGGAAGATAATGATGCTAGAAAATGGAGAGAAAGAAAGTAAAGTGACGGGACAATAGAAAGGTGAGGAAAGAACTGGAGAGCTGAAGCAGAGAGAGGGAAGGAGTGAGGTAAGGAAAAGAGGAGAGGGGAGTGACGGTGGGAAGGAGGAGGATAGGGAAGGTGAAACGAGTTGATGGCCAAGTTCGCAGGTGCGTCCATCAGGCATGAAATATTTTAATGCCAGTGTGACACCGTGATTCACGACCGTGGGGGTAGGGAGGGAGGAGTCAAAAGTAGGAGTGGAAGGAAGGAAAGAAGTAGCAGGAAGAAGGTGAGGAGGGCAGGTGGAAGAGTAGGAGTGGGGGAGGATGGACAAGTGGGGAGACAAGAGATGGAAGGAAAGGAGAAAGTACAGGGAATTTAGGGGAGAAGGGGAAGAGCAGGAGAAAGTATTAGGTGAGGAAGGGGAGCAGAAGAAAGGAAGAGGAGGAGGAAGTAAAGAGAAAAGTTTGTAAATGTTCAAATGGGAGAGGAAAGACGGAGGAAATCTTAGGGGAAGTAGGTACTGGATGATTAGGATAAAGTAACGGGGTGAGGGGAAGAGAAAACAGCGAAGGAAAAATTAAGATGAGAAAGCCTAGATGGGAGAGCGGGTGGAAAAAAGGTCTCATGAAGGAGAAAGTGAGAAGACAGAAAATACTATACTATATACCTAGGCTGCTTCCCCCAAGGAAAGGGAGGTAGCCTAGACAGGACGACACACTCCCAATTTACTCATCCTCTCAAACACATTCATTCGCATCTTAGCCCCAAAGGGGAGAAGGGACAGATCCTCACCGCACCACACCGCACGAGGATCAACTGCGCAATGCAATCAGTGACATCCGCAGCAGGACCCGACAACAGAGCTGGTTTACCCCCGCCACATTATGATGTGGCAGGGGTAAACCAGGATATGAGGGACTGAAGAAGAGATTTCAGGAGAGAGTATGGAAACATGAGGAGAAGAAGGTAATAAGAACATGCATGGAAGGAAAAGGGGGAAAAAAACTATAATGTAAAAAAAAATAAGTGAAGGAGATTGAAATCGAAAATAAGAAGAAACTGAACTGAAGGAAAGGAGGAGGGGAGCGGGAATTAAACTAAATACGGTAAAGACAGAGAACAGAAAGTATTCCCTCATACACCATACCCTCCACCATAAAAGCCTGTTGTAAAAGCAAGGATTAAAAAGCTAAAAATAGTTGAAGGAGCATGCACATGGAAATTACAAATTGCTAAAAGAAGAGAAAAATGCACCTTCTTAATATCTAATTTTAAAAATGAATTCATTCACAGCATACAGCCATAACTTCTCATTTATCAGTCACTGGGGGACTCACCGAGCACCACAAACAATAAATATTACATGCGTCTGCCAGTGTCAGACTCTGTTTTTGTTCTTTAAACGTGTATACTTTTTTTCAGTACTAATCAGACATTCTGTATGCACTATTAATTGTTCAAGTGGACTTTTTTTTATGTTGCTTCTTTTACCTTTCAATATCACCCCATTACATTTATGTTTTGAATGATTTTTGAAAATAAAGGACGATTTGTTATTGTTTTTGGTTGAATGAGTTATCGGCCTTTTAACCGTGCATTCGCCTAACGAAGCATAAATGAGAATGAATCATATTAGTATGTCGTTGCAGCGTCTCCAATTTATGTGAGTTCGAGAACCGGTAATGAAAACGATAATTCTGATGTTTGGAGATGTGTTGATGTTTGTGATCGAAATAACTTGTAATGAAACCTGTTTGCCTTATTAGTCCCTGCTACTCCAATCAAACGTTCTTGATCCTTAATGCTAACTCCTGGGTCCCTTTTATCTTTGCTTCCGTCAAGGGTGAGTCGAACACTGGAAAAAATGAGAGGAGGAAGGCAAAAGAGCAAAGGGAAAATTACGGCATCGACAGGGAAAAAAAAAAAATGCAAGGAGAGGATGGGTACCTGAGAAAGGGGGATGGGAGGATGAAGAGGGGCATAAGAACATGAGTAAAGGAAAACAGAAATACACGCAATAAATCTAAGGGAGAAGTGAGTAAATATAACAAGTGGAGAATGATGCTTTCAGTGAAAATCGGGGAGAGAGAGAGGGAGAGAGAGAGAGAGAGAGAGAGAGAGAGAGAGAGACAGACAGACAGACAGAGAGACAGACAGACAGACAGACAGAGACAGAGAGAGACGGCTGGGCTTAAATCGTAATCAAGGGCAACATAAAATCCCAACTCTATGGTTCGGCTGGCACGGACTCGAGACGCTGGTTCGCTTGTCTTTGGTCAACCTTCAGTTTTCTGCATCCTTCATGTATCTGGATCATCCATTCATGTGAATTATTCAGTAACACGTACCCTTCATTCATTTTTTTTTTTTAATAACAGAACAGAGGAAGGAAAAACAAATGAATATAAAAAAACAAATCCATGCACCAGAATTACTGGTGTCCTCTGTTCATAAAATATCTGTAACAATTAGACTTGAACTGCAGTAGGTTGAAGTTTGGAGGGAAACGACTCTGGGGAAGCGAGTTCCAGAGAGAAGCAGTTCGGGGAATGAAAAAATTCTGATAGGCAGAAGTTCTGCAGTATGGCTGAGTGACATTCCAGTCATGAGCACTGCCAGCTGCCCGTGCAGCACGAGGGAAGGCATGGAGAGGTGGCACCATGGACGCAACTTCGTCTGAGCATTTGCTATAGAAAAATCTGTAAAATAACGCAAGGGAGGCAGCATTTCTTCTTACTTGTAGGGGAGGTAGTTTACTGGTAATAGCAGGGTTATTCTAATAGCATTGTTCTGAATTTTCTCTACTTGTTTTAATGCAACCTCTCCACATCCACTCCACAAGAGTGAGCAGTATTCAAGCTGAGAGTGCACATGACTCATAAATTATAACTAACTGCTCGTCAGTGAAGAAGTTACGGACTCTGTACAATAATCCAAGTTTCTTCGAGGCGGTTTTAGCAAGTGATCTGACATGAGAGGTCCAGCTGAGGGCATTGTTAAGTGAGACGCCGAGAATTTCAATACTTTTGGAAATGGGAATATGTGTAGCACTAAAGATAATATACGATTCTGGTAATACCTGTCTGTTAGAAATTGTTGTATATATTTAGTTTTACTAGCATTAAATGAGACAAGGTTATTTTGTCCCCATTCACTGATAGTGGATAAGTCTTGATTTATAGAGATGGCTGTACTGAATTGAGAGTTAGAGATATCGGACTTTGTAAATGGATGTCTGAGTGTGAATGAACTATGAAGTGTTGAGTCATCTGCATATGAATGGATGGGATTGTGGGTGACAGCAAAGAGATCATTAATATGAACGAGGAACGGGGTTGGTGCCAAAACTGATCCCTGCGGCATGCCGGCGTTAACTGAGTGGAAAGTGGAATATACATCATCTACTTTTACTCTTATTTTTCTATTGCTGAGATATGAGGAAATCAAAGGAACAAAAGAGTTTAGTCCATAACAAGGGAGTTTGGAGAACAGGGAACGGTGCCACAGTCTGTTGAAAGCTTTAGAAATATCCAGGGCTACTGCATGAGTTTCACCATGTAGGTCAACTGATTGATGGATGGTATGAGTCAGGAGATTGAGTATGTCAGTGGTGGATCTTTCTTGGCGAAAACCATATTGTTTATCACTAATTAAGTTGTTGGAATCAAGATGTTTAACTATGTGCTTATTAATTACAGTTTCAAATACCTTACCAAGAGAAGATGTGACAGCTATTGGTCTCTAATCAGAGGGGTCAGAGAAACTTCCTTTCTTTGAAATTGGGTGGATATTGGCTTCTTTCCATGAATTAGGGAATGAAGAAGTACGTATGCATAGTCTGAATAATTTTGCAAGAACAGAGGCGAGTTCTTGGGAACACTTTTTCAAAAAAATTGGTTGAATTCCATCTGGGACTGGAGCTTTGTTGGCAGGTAAATTGTCTAGGATGGATTTCACGTACCTTGTCTGTATTTTAAGTGGAACAATGTCGGGAGAGTAAAGTTCTAGTGCTGGGACATTCTGGCTGGCTTCCTCTAAGGTAGAATTTCTGGCAAATGTACTGGCAAATTTATCTGCTTTCCCACGTGGGTCATTTGTAATGTTGCCATCTGGAGATTTTAGTGGGGGAATGGATGATGACTTGTTAAAGTTATTATTGAAAGAATTGAGAGTTGACCAGAATATTCTATTGTCATGTTTTGACGCTTGGTTTTGAAGAAAGTTTGATTTAGCAAGATTAATTACAGCTTTTGCATGGTTTCTAACAATTTTAGATTTCAAGTAACAGTTATATGTTGATGACTTTTGGGCTGTTGCTCTGGCACAGTTGCTATCAAACCATTTTGGAGAGTTCGATCTTTTAGTGAACTGTTGACTTGGTATGAATAAATCCATACCAGCTAGTATTAAATCGCAAATGTGGGACTGGGTAAAACTGACATCACTAGAGAAGAAAGACTGCCATGGAATGTCTATCTATCTATCTATCTATAGCCCGACGCCCTAATCCCGCAAAGGGTGGCCGCAGACAAAACGCCTCCAAGTCACTCTGTCACCCACCATTTGACTCCCCTCCCCCCAACTCACCTCCCTCATATACCTCTCAACTCCATCCCTCCACCTCATCCTCGGTCTACCCCTCCCTCTCCCCCCCTCCACCTCACCTACATACACCCTCTTAGTCAGTCTTTCATTCTCCATTCTCTCCACATGTCCAAACCACCTCAGTGTATTTCTCCTAATCTTTTCAACCACATCCACATCTACCCCACAACGTTCCTTCACTTCTTCATTCGTCAACCTGTCCCTCCACGTTACTCCACATGCTCCTCTCAAGTAACTCATTTCCACTGCTCTCACTCTTGACTTGTTCCCCTCTTGCAATGTCCACGCCTCGCTTCCATACGTCAGGGTAGGGATCACAATACCATCATGCAGTGACTTCTTAACTTCCATACTCAACCCCCTATTTCTCATCACTGCTTTCAGTGTACCAACAACCTTTCTTCCCTGCTGTACCCTTTCACGTACTTCTTCCCCCAAAGTTCCATCCTTACTCATCACACTACCCAAGTACTTGAATGCATTCACATTCTCCATGTCAGCAAGATAATTTCTAAATTCATCCCAGTTTGCCCTATCAAAGTGCCATCGAGTCACTCTGACAGGTTCAGAATGGGGAGGTTTGGGGGGGCTAACTAACGAGGCTTTGATGAGATTGTGGTCAGATGATCCAAGTGGAGACAATACTTCTATCCTGTACTGATCTGCATTATTTGTCAGGAACAGATCCAAAAGATGGGCATTATGGTCAGGATTATCTGGTATTCTGGTTGGTTGCTTTACCTGTTGCATGAGATTAAACGATTCTGCAAACAGCTCGCACTCTAGACCAGCATCGTCAGTCCTGGCAAAGTGCAATAACCATTCAACATTATGTATGTTAAAATCACCCAAGATGGTAATTTCGGTGTTCTGGGCAAGATTAAGGTTACTCAACTGTGTGGAAATGGAATAAAATACACTGGGTTCAGAAGAAGCATTGGGGGAGCAATAAACTACACAGATATATTTGGTAATATTTTGACAGATTAGTTTATACAACGAGTAATCAAAACTGCATGAAGTGAAGTTTAAAATGGTGTCAACCGCATATTGGGATTTGATATAACAACATGTGCCACCCTTATTACGGAAGTTTGTGAGGAGATGGTAACCAAGAAAACTGTATGGGGATATTTCAGTAGACGGTGAGATTTGTGGTTCTGTGAGGAGTAGGGCCAGAGGGGATATGGACTGTAGGAAAAAATGGACGGAATTTCAGTTGGTAGTAAGCCCACGATGTTGGTGAAGAATAAGGCGGCATTATCACTTCTCTGCTGACGAGCATGGCCGGAAATTGCACTAGTCGCTGCTGGCACAGTCACTTGATGGCGACCGGGAGGAACCTGTGCCGCCAACCCTACTATGCTGGTGGTGGCAATCCGAGGTACCACCTCTTTTGAAAGTAAAATTGCAGCGGCCATTGCTAAGAGAGTGGAATAGAAGGTATGATATGTTATGCGCATGATGTATGGTGTAGACAGTTAAAGGTAGAGGTATTAAGAGAGTATGCTGGCCTACTCTCTGTGTAAATGAAAGCACTGAAAATGTTCAGCAAAGGGGGATGGTCTGGATCAAGTCCTGAGGGCTGGTGAAACGGGAGCTCCAGCTCTCCCTATCACCAGCTTGCCATCCACCTCGGGAGTACTGCCCTGTTCGACTAGTGCTACAGTCTACTCCTTGTATGGATTATTCAGTGGGCCGTACCGTTTATTTCTCGAGCCCTTTCGTTAATCTGCACTCGTTATGGACCCTTGATGAATCCATAGTCCTCGTTTATCGAAAGTTGTTGCGTCACTGTTAAATAAATGTTATAGAAACATGAGCATGGATATCGCAGAGAGAGAGAGAGAGAGAGAGAGAGAGAGAGAGAGAGAGAGAGAGAGAGAGAGAAAGAGGTGTGTGTGTGTGTGTGTGTGTGTGTGTGTGTGTGTGTGTGTGTGTGTGTGTGTGTGTGAGGGAGAGAGATTCATTTTTACCAGCTCTATGTGCATCTTTGACTGAGAATGAATCATTGTACATCTAAACACCGACTGACAAGAACTCACCCAAGTCCTCTAATTACATTTTAAACATCATCAGCAAAGGCACATGTTTACACACATTACGCACACTGAGCCGCAATACACACACATCCATTAACCCACACCCAAATACATACACACAAAAAAATCATGCAGTGACACACTCACACTCCACACACACAAAAACACGCTCCCATACAAGGCGCAATCTCACTGGGTACCTCACACAAACACAGCTTTTTCCGTAACCAAACAATGCTGCCTTTTAATACAGTTGAAAAACATGCCCCTCTCCTCTTTCTCTCATCCCTCACTTCCCCACCTCTTCTCTCTCCCTCTCCTTCTCCCCAACTTTTATGCCCCCTCTTCCCCCAGCTACCCCAAACCCACCCACCCGTCCCTGGTTTTGGCTTTTACAAAGCAAAATTGGTGCTTTTGTTCCGTGGTGCTTTAAAGCGCTATTGTTTCCCTGGATCCCGCTCCATAGAACAACGCTGTTCGATGCAGATGGCACAGCTTGAATCAGCGAACTGTGGGAAATGATCTTTAGGGGATGTGGGCGTTGAGGTATTTGTTGGCAGATTAAGTTACATTAGGTTAGGTAAGCTTAGATTTATGATGAGTATTAAGTTTAGGCTGAGTTAGAGCAGGTTATTTCAGATTAGTTGGGCATAGATAAGATTTGGTTACGTTTAATTAGGTTAGGTGATTGTGGATCGGTAGTAAGTGGTGTTTGGTTAAATATGACTAGGATTGGTTGTCTATGGGCCATTCCTTGGCACAGATTACGTGTTAGAATAATTAAGGGGGATGGGGAGTTCTTATTAGCTAGTGTTAAGTTATTCTATTTGGTAAGGTTAGATGATAGGGTTAGTTTAGAAGGCTGTGCTAGGGTAGTCAGAGATTACGCTAGATTAGGTTAGGTTAGATGGGGTTAGGTAATGCTAGAAAAAAATAGATTAGGATATGGACTGTGGATTGGTCCGAGTTAGGCTTAAACTTGGTAGTTATAGATGAGGAGAGGTTCATGTTAGGTCAGGTTAGGTTAAAATATGTTAGGTTATATGGCAGAGGATGGACTGAGGTTAGTGTTAAGCTGTGGTAGGATATTTTAGATTATGTGAAGTTAAGTAGGGCTTGGGATCCGTATATGGGAAGAGAATTAACTTTGACAGGTCAGGTTTGAAGGCTAGTGATATGGAAAGTTGGATTAGATTTGCGACTGTAGATGGGTAAATATAGGTTAGTTTGGGCCAGAGGACAGTGGATGGGAAGGTGTTTGGTTAGACATCGGTAGACTAGTGGTGGTGAAGACAGAGCCACGATAAACTACTCTGTCAAAGAGATGTCTCGTATAGAAAAAATCAGTATGTGACAGCAAAGTAATGAAAATACAACTTCATATTGAAAGGGTTAAGCAAGATTATACAGTAACATTCAGCCAGAAAGGTTTCTTCAGTATTTTGTTAACCGTCTTGCATTTGCCAGAAATACATAGAAACAAATATACAAACAAATAAAAAGGTATGTATAGAGATCCACATCACTGAACGCGTTCAGTAATTTGCTGGCAAATAAAGTGGCACTTGACTAGAAATAGCTTAGCTTACCGTAAGTGAGGGTAGCTTTCAAGGTAAGCTAGGTAAGTTTGGCCTTTTATGTATGGTATATAATGTTGATGTATATTATGGGTAATTTACGAGGGATCTGTACAAGGTCATAGAGCTGCAAACTCGGTTTCGGTGCCGTAAGTGTTGATGACACACTCACCACAACCAATGGCGTGGGAGTAACTTAAATACCACACGTACGTAATAATTACCCTCATTGTGCTGCTCTGCTAATGACCATAATTGGTAATGGAGATACTTCATCTTTACCATGGCCCTGCCCTGGGTGTTTGTGGAGGTATTTTAATGTGTGTGTGTGTGTGTGTGTGTGTGTGTGTGTGTGTGTGTGTGTGTGTGTGTGTGTGTGTGTGTGTGTGTGTGTGTGTGTGTGTGTGTGTGTGTGTGTGTGTGTGTGTGTGTGTGTGTGTGTGTGTGTGTGTATTGGAGTTATAGAGTTAGTGGTGTTAGCATGTACGTAAACACACACACACACACACACACACACACACACACACACACACACTTATTTAGCCTACTTATAGTACTACCACAAACACGCCGACTAACACTACTGTTGCTGTGATCACTACCATCATCACTACTACTCTTTCCACTACGACGACCACCACAACTACCACTACCACCAAGGCTACCAGAACTAGAATTATGCCTAAACTACCAGCACCACACCAACCAGTACCACGACCACCACCATCCCTATTACCACCTCCACCACAGGCACCACAACTGCCACTTCTTCCACCATTACCACAACAGCTTCCACCATCATTTCCAGTATCACCACAACTACCATCACCACCACCACCACAACTACTACAACCCACCACCACCACCACTGCTACAGCATATGCCACGACTATCAGTACGACTACCACTGCCACCACCACCAACACCATCACTTCCCCCATCACTACCCTTGTCACCGCCACCACCACTAGTTCCAGAACCACCACTACTACTACCAGTACCACAACCACAACTAGTACAAAAACTAGAATTACTGCAGCCAATACTAGAATTACTATCACCACCACCACTACCGCTACCACCAGCACCACAACTACCGCTACCATTTCCATCACTAATAGCAAGACTAGAATTACTACCCCCACCACCAACGCCACCAACACCACCACCGTCAGCCACGCTGGGGTTGCAGTTAGACTAAGCGGTTGTTAGTTCCCAGTGGTTTCAATTATCGTAGATTCTTTTCATAATTGTCATAGATTTTCTCTCCCCCCCCCTCTCTCTCTCTTTCTTTCTCTCTCTCTCTCTCTCTCTCTCTCTCTCTCTCTCTCTCTTCGGTTCAGCATCATGTTATATTTTTCTCTGTCTTTTGTAGCCCTCATTCATTACCTTCCTTAGCTGTCTTTCCTACTTTTTGTCTTTTTTCGTATCTGTTTTCCTTTTACTTCTTCTTTGGTTACTTTTTTTTTCTTTGGTTCCTTCTCCTCCTCTCCCCTATTACCTGTTCTAGTCTCTCCTCCTCCCCTCTGCCTTCGTGTCAGTGCTTTCCTTTCCTTTTCTCCTCTTCGTTTCGTCTCTCCTTCTCCCCCCACCCCCTATTCGTCTCATCCCTCTTCACTCAACTTTCCTCACATTTCAAGTAATCGTCAATATCCTCTCTTCATCCCCCCTCCCTTCATCATTCCCCACCTCCCTGTTAGTTTTGGTTTCATCTTCCCCTTCCCACTTTTCTTCTCATCCATCCCGTCCTCTTTTCTCCATCTCTTGCACCTCTCACCTCCCTTCCTATCCTCACCCTTCTTACCTCCGGCCAGTCTCATCGCTCCTCTCTCCGTCCCTTTCCTCCTTCTTCTTTCTAGGCTTTTCTCTCATCTGCCTTCCCTTCCTCTCCTACCCCTCCTCTCCTTCCCCACCCTTTCTCTCCCATTCTCTGCTTTTCGTTCTTCCCATTACCTCCATTTTACTCCTCTCATCTCCTTCACTCCCCTGGCTCCTGGTCTCTCCCCTCTCCTTCCATCTCCTTCTTTCCTCATCCCTTCCCTCTCCATCTTTTCGCTAACCTCTTCCCCATCGCTCCCTCTCCGTCTGTATCACAGCTCTGTGTTTTAATATGTAAATATTTTGGGTCGAGATCTTGAAAAGAGAAGAAGGGACGGAAGCAAGGAGAGAAGAAGGGAATGAAGAAAAGGGAGTGAGTTTGGAGAGATAGAGGGGGGAAAGGGATAGAAGGAATAAAGTTGAGAAGTCAGGAGGAATGGATATGGGGAAGAACAGGAGGAAGCAGGTAAGAGGATAAGAAAGTATGGCATTAGAAAGCCAGAGAGGGAAAGACAGAGACGCAGGGATCTAAAGAGGTCGAAAGGGAAAGATAGAGGGAGGGAGAAATGGACTGAGAGGGAGGAGAGGAGAGAATGAAGGAGCGACGGTAAGTGGGAAAGAAGGAGTGAAGTAGAGAGAAAAGAGGAAAGATGAAAAAACAGGCGTTTGAGTTGGAAGGAACATCTTAACTGAGGAGTACGTTAAGCTTGCTGAATATGAGATGTAAATAAACCGATAGATTTGAGAGATAAAAGAATATATATATATATATATATATATATATATATATATATATATATATATATATATATATATATATATAGAGAGAGAGAGAGAGAGAGAGAGAGAGAGAGAGAGAGAGATGTCTATCTATCTATCTATTGCCAGACGCCTCAATCCCGTTTGGAGTGGCCACAAACAAATCGCCTCCAAGTCGCCCTGTCCCCCGCCATTTCACTGCCCTGCTCCCAACTCACACCCCCCTCTGTCATATACCTCTCCACCCCATCCCTCCATCTCATCCTCGGCAGAACTGCCTACCAAATTAAAATCAGTGAAGTTTGTAGAAACTATTCAAAATACATGGAATAAATGGGAAACTGTTGAGTGCCATGGACAGTACGTACGAGGGCACAAGGCCGCAGTGCCTGTGGATGGTGAACTGAGTAAATGTTTCTCTCTGGATGCTGGACTGAAACAGGGATGTGTCATGTCTCCAGGGTTGTTCAATTTGTATATGGATGGAGTTATAAAAGATACACGGTAGGGCAGTGGATGCTGAAGCGGCTCTACTGAGAAGGGGCAGCGTTTGCAAATTTCCTGTTTGTCTGTTTGCAGAAGATACTGTTTTAAATGATGACGAAGGGGAACTGCAAGGCTTGATGAATGAGTTTGGGAGACTATGTAAGATGCAGAATCTAAAGATGAGTAAAGGGAAGGGTAAAGTTGTGATCTTCGAGAGAAATGAAATCACTAAATGCAGAGGGAGGCTGGATAGTGAGGAAAGGAAACTTTGAGTGCATTGAAGTAAATGGGTAGTGTGGTGAACAAGGATGGAAGGCTAGAAGATGAAGTGCTTGAAAGAGTACAACGGAAGAAAGGCTACTCGTTCACTGAAAGCAGTGATAAAAATTTAAAAGCAGAGAAGTGAGCGTGGAAGTAAATAAAAAATAACTGCATGACAATATTGTGGTCTCTACGTAAATGTATGGAAGCAAAGCTTTAACCTTGTTGGAATGACACAAGGCAAGAGTGAGAGCAATGGAAACGAATTATTTGAATGGAGCATGCGGAATTACATAGAGAGACAGACTGACAAATGAGGATGTGATAGAGTGTTGTGTTCTAGACGTGGATGTGATAGAAAGTGTTCGAAAAATTACACTACTAGGTTTGGCCACGTGAAGAGGATGGTGAGTAAGAGATTGACTGGGAGAGTGTATGTGAGTGAGGTAGAGAGGGAGAGAGGGAGGGGGAGACCGAGGATGAGATGGAGGGACTGAGTGAGAGAGGGAGACAGAAGTTGGGGGGAGGGCGGCGAAATGGTAGGGGATAGGGCAACACGGAGGCAATTTGTTTGTGGCCAGTCTTTACAAGATTAAGGCGTCTAGCAATAAGCTGACACAAAGAAGAACGCAACATTAAAAACAAAAAACACAATGCAGCGAACCGACCAACTCTCTGTCTGTCTGTCTGTCTGTCTGTCTCTCTCTCTCTCTCTCTCTCTCTCTCTCTCTCTCTCTCTCTCTCTCTCACACACACACACACACACACACACACACACACACACACACACACACACACACACACACAGTGGAAAAATCTGAGAGGTTTTGGACTAGAAGTGAAACGGAAGAGGAATGAAAGATGGATAGAGTGATACCTACACAGTGAATAAAAAGATGGATAAATTCAAAGTAAGATGGATAAATAGATACTTAGGCAGAGATTAATACATAGATAGATAGATGAACAGACATAAATGGTCAGTTCGATGAAGAGGTAGGCAGACAGACTTGAAGAAATGTAGATAGACAGGGGAATAGATAGACAGATTGGTAGATTGATTGATGGATTGATAGATTTTACAGATATCTGGACACAAAATTATGCAGGGAGAGAGAGAGAGTGAGAGAGTAGTAGTCGTAGTAGTAGTAGTAGTAGTAGTAGTAGTAATAGTAGTAGTAGTAGTAGTAGTAGTAATTACTGTTGTTGTTGTTGTTGTAGCCACAACTGCAGACTAAATTCCATGTCAGCTCAGTGGACGGCAGACAGCAAATTCTGCAGTCCAACCTCTTCCTCTCGGAATTAAGGAACTGAGGGACGTTTGTGCATCCGGGCAGGTCCTCTGGGCGTATGCAAGGCGGTATCACCGGAAGGCGTCCTCTCCAGCGTCCACATATTTAGTGTAATAAGGCTACACGAATCCGGAGTTTTGCATTGTTTGCTATGAGGGTGCACTGTATGTAGCTCTTTGGACAGCATCCTGCATTACCTTCCCAATATTGGCAGTTTTTGCATCTTGCATTCCCCTGGCAATATATTGACAGTTTTTGCATCTTGCATTCCCCTGGCAATATATTGACAGTTTTTGCATCTTGCATTCCCCTGGCAGTATATTGACAGTTTTTGTATCCTATATTCCCATGGGAATATTGGCAGTTTTTGCATCTTGCATTCCCTTGGAAATAATGACATTTTTTTTTTTAGGACTGTATTTAAGTCATTTGCGTTCATTATTCGTCAGACAAGCTTACGTTATCATCTCACCTTTTTTTTTTTTTTAATCCTTGCTACCAGTCGATGATTTTATACAACTTAGGAGAGACCCCTCGTAATAAAACGGTAAGAAACATTCTTTAAAGTCTTTTCTGTTCGGTGAAATATTTAGTTCATTCTTGCTATCTACAGTACTAACAGTTCTATCAGGAAAAGGTAGATATAATCATATTGTACCCAGTCACTTTTACAACTACTTTCTAAGTTGGATAAAATCTTCTGGAGGTTGTACGAATCAGCCATGTATATATGTTGCCAAATTTAAAAAGCTGTCTTATTAGTCAGGCCATTCCAACCATATCATTCAATATAAAACTACACATCATCTCCCGGTATATAAAATGTTTGTAATCATCCCCAGGTTACCGCATACATTTCAGTTGTGTATCTATGTTAGTTAATATCGATCAGGTCGTTCCTGACTTTACAATGTCATTTCTGTCGCTGTAGTCATATCATTTCACCCTCATCAGTCAGTACGAAAAATATATGTGATTCAGATAATTTCAGTTATCAGTCAAGTACGGTCATTTCAACCGTCATTTCAGTCATTTCAGCGAAGTTCATTTAGACGTCGTTTCATATATTATAACCAACTTATTTCATTTAAGCAACTTCAGTTTAGTTTATTTATGGAAGTCATTTCAGAGATGCAGTTTTAGTCATTTCCGTACCTCGTTTTAGGCAAAAAATATCTTATAAGTATTTGGAGGCAACATTTAAATCAGTGTAGGAGCTGCTTCAGTCCTGTCAAGGGTGTCATTTTAGTAATTTCATGAAAGTTATATAAAGAAATATTTCAGCAAATTCAAGCAGGTCATTACAGTAGTTTCTGGTAAGTCGTGTTAGCCACTTAAGTAATTTTATGAATATTCTCAGTCGTTCGAAGTGAATTTGAGGTAAATCGTTTCAGACTTTTTATTACAAGTCATTACATTTTCAGGCATCTCATTTCAGTCAACTCATTTTGGACAAGTCACATCAACAGTTATTTCAGTATATTTAGTCATGACGTATCATATGTCTTTTTCAATAATTTCATTCATTTGGCGTCAGTCAACTGCCGTAAAACTGGAAATGAATGATGAATCATGGTTGCTTTCCAGGCTCCATTCAAGGCAGGTCTTTTCATTCGTAACTTCAGCCAGTACATATCTGTTGATTTTAGTTACAGTGCTTTTATTCATGCTCATGTTACGGTGAAATGGTGGGGGTCCTATTGTTCCACTAATTAACCTGCGTGCGTGTGTGTGTGTGTGTGTGTGTGTGTGTGTGTGTGTGTGTGTGTGCGTGTGTGTGGCTAAGAGAGAGAGAGAGAGAGAGAGAGAGAGAGAGTTTGTAAAAGTAAATTGCATACATCTACTATGTGTGAGGGACAGAAATTGATCAAGCTGAGTGACAGTGTAGACTGTGTGTGCGTGTGTATGTGGGGGGGGGGAGTGAGAACAAAAATCACCCAAAACAGTTACCTTCAAGTTCACTGAACATACTAATCATCCATCCAACAAATCTGTCATCAGTTTTTTTATCCATCCATCAAGCATTCCCCTTTCCACCCATCAATCCTGTCCATCCATTCATTCATCCATCCCTCTACCCTTCCATCCAATCCTTCATTGATCCACCCATCCATCCAGTCGTCCATCCATCCACCTATTCATCTAATCTTACTTTCATCCATTCACCAACCCAAGCCACTCTCGAACAGTTATTCATATAACTATCCATATAACCATTCTTCAGTTAATCTATCCGTCTAGGCAACCCTTCATCACTTCATTCAACAGTTCATCCTCATTCTTCCTGTTCCCTATTTCTCCTTCCGTCATCCATCGATCCATCTATTCATCGACAGAACCGTACATTCCCCCATACACATATGATCTGAGCCCACCAACACAGCTAAACAAGATTCATCAATTCATTCAGCCATTCACCAATCTATTCATCATTCCATTCCTACATCCTTCTATACAGTACAACTATAAATTTTCCATTCATTCATCCACTTCTCCATCCACTTCCTAGTCATAAAAGCAAGAAGCAAATTAGCTAAAAAAATATATATATATTGGTATGTGAGTAATTCCTTAAACTTCCACTTCTCGCAAATTAAATAGTGTGTGTGTGTGTGTGTGTGTGTGTGAGAGAGAGAGAGAGAGAGAGAGAGAGAGAGAGAGAGAGAGAGAGTGGGGGAAACTGACACAAGGCTTACGGCCAGATTCATCAGATTCTGAGAAACTAAGCTGACTTCCGAGTTATAGATAGGATATGCAAATGGAGAGAGAGAGAGAGAGAGAGAGAGAGAGAGAGAGAAGGTAACAGGAGCCTCTCCCATCTTCAGTTCACATATAAAAAGAAATGTAACATATTCTATCCATCCCTCCACTTTCCTCCTGTCATTCCCTCCTTCCATCCCCCATTTATTTCCTCCCTTGTTTCCTTCATTCATACTGTCCAATCTCCCCTACCTTTCTTCCTTCTCTTATTGTTCCCCTCATCTCTCTTCATTCTTTCCCTCCCTCCTCTCCTTCCTCATATCTCACTCTCAGTTTTTCCCTCCTTCCTTCCTTCCCTCGTCCTTGTCCTTTTTTCCCTCCTTCCTCTCATCATATATTCCTTCTCTTTTCTTCACCGTCCCACTCTCTTCTCTCCTGTTTTCCTTGCTTCCCTCCTATATCTCCTCTCACCTTCTCCTTCCTTCCCTCCTCCTTTCCTTCCTTCATCCTTCTACTAGCCTCTTCACTTTTTTCCTCCTCCGTCTCTCCTTCTGCCTTTTCTCCTCATCGCTTATTTCGTCTCTTCCATTAATTCCTCTCGTCATTTTATTTTCATCTTCCCTCCTGTCCCTCCACTTTCTCACAATTTCCCTTCTCCACTATGTCCTTTATCGGCATTCTCCCTTCTTTTCTTCTTCCCTCCTCTTTTGTCACCTTCTCTCTCTCTCTCTCTCTCTCTCTCTCTCTCTCTCTCTCTCTCTCTCTCTCTTTAATCCCCTCCTTACTCCATCTCCTTACTGCCTTCATGTTCTCCTTTCCTCCTTCCCTCTTTAACTTTCCCTTTCTCTTCCTGTCTTCTCCCTCCTTTCGTTCGTGTTCTCATTCCTTCCTTCCCTCATACCCCTTCTTGTTCATTCTGCTTTCTCCCGCTCCTACTCTCATACCAGCCTCCTTTCTTTATCCTTTCCCTGCCTTTTCTTGTTTCTCTCCTTTTCTCTCCGTTTCTTTTCTCATCCTTTATGCTTCTCTTTTTCCATACTTCTTTTGCTTCTTCTCTCCTCTCTTTCTCTTGCTCTTCTCTACCTCCCTTCCTTTTCTCTCATCACATCTTCCCTTCGTTTCTTTTTTTCTCCCTTCTCTTCTATCAGTGTCTCTCTCTCTCTCTCTCTCTCTCTCTCTCTCTCTCTCTCTCTCTCTCTCTCATCTTATTTACCTATTTGTTTATCTGTGTAGCTGTCTCCTTGCCAACCCTCTCACCATGCCTTCGGAGGGCGTCTTTGCTAGTGATTCTTGGACACATCATGAGTACTGGCAGTAGGTGCAGGCTGCCGCTGAGAGACCTGATGATACAGCCGCTTAATGCTGTTCTCAGAGGCTTTCCAACACCGCTACTTTAACCCTGTACCTGAGAAATCCTACTTTCCACTTAACCCCGGCTAATGTTAGACGATTTTACTTTGCTCAAGGGACGCCGATGTCAATAATAATGCTACAGAAATTCCAGGATTAAAGCAAGTGGATGCACTCGTGTGTGTGTGTGTGTGTGTGTGTGTGTGTGTGTGTGTGTGTGTGTGTGTGTGTGTGTGTGTGTGTGTGTGTGTGTGTGCTGGATGAAGGAGTGGGAGAAAGGCCCAAGAGCTATAAAGTGATCGTAATGGGGAATATGAATGGAAGAGTACGCACTGGTCCTGAGGATAACATAATGGGTTGTAATGTAGTACCTGGAGAAAATGATAACGGGAAGTGACTGAAGGATGTGTGTCAGGAAAGGAGGTTGTTCATTCCTAACTCGTATTTCAAACAAAAAGATGCACATAAATATACATGGTATACAGGGAAATATATATATATATATATATATATATATATATATATATATATATATATATATATATATATATATATATATATATATGTGTATGTATATATATATATATATATATATATATATATGTATGTATATATATATATATATATATATATATATATATATATATATATATATATATATATAGATAGATAGATAGATAGATAGATAGATAGATAGATAGATATAGATATAGATATATAGATATATATATATATATATATATATATATATATATATATATATATATATATATATATATTCACTTTATATTCAGGTTTGCAGTATGTCATCAGGCCACTGTTGAACACCTCTAAATGAAGGACTCGAGGCACAGACTACACTCAACCAGAATATTATCTTCTTAAGGAACGTTGTTCCTGTTTGTTATTTTTTCCTAAGGCAAGCATTTCTGAATGAAGGGTGATCTTCATGTTGTATACATTCCACTTTAGGCAGCGTTGATAAAAACAACATGCAGACAGAGTCATGAAAAGACATTGCTGATTATTGTACAGAGCTTCGTCTATTTTAATTTCAAAAACGGAAAAAGAAATAGCAGTACAGTACTGAAGTGCGCAGTATACCCATATTTTCTAACCACTAAAATTTATGAAAATGATAAAACAAGAATAACTATATACTCTCTGAAAACTTGAAGGGGTGTTATAAACCCTGCTTTTTACCTGGGTTTTACTCTAAGAAACCCGGGCGGGTTGGTCGGTCAAAAGAGGGGGAGGGGGAGAAAGCAACCCTGTAAAGAGATCCCCTACAGCCTGGAAGTATTAGCACTACACAGAAAATCAAGTGAATGGAAATTTTAAACAGTATATACTTTATACAAGCTAAACAGAGATCTGCTTGAGACAGACCTTAAATTAAACAAAATCTGATAATAAAACATTAATTCTCAAAGTCCGGTACTCAATCTGAAACATCATCACAATACCCGGGGATAATTTTAGAAATTGCTTGTTTTCAGTCCATCATATCTCATCAACTACACCACATAAAACATTCAGTAAAAGACCAAAATATTCACCAATCCCTCGTCTTTCCACTGCAAGTTCCTGCAAGTGTCACTCTGGGTGGATGCATTGTGGTGCGTGCAGGTGAAGAAGAGGCCACTTTTCAAGTAGTGGCGAGGCTGTGTTCAGAGAGCACCCGAGATCATGGCTAGGGCAAGAATGTGCAGGACAGTGGCCTAGGGAAGACAACACTGGCATCTCCAGCATCTTGTGACAGCAGCAGTGAGCAAATCAGATGGAAATGAACCGGAACTAATTGTTCCATACCCTTCAACATATGCAGTCGACTGCCTATGCCATCCGTTCACCTCACCAATGCTTGAGTGAGACCATGGTGACAAAGGAAATTAGAGGTCACTTCAAACTGTTCTGGGAAAAGAAAATAGCTATGTCCCTTGGCCAGATATTCTTGAACACCATCAGAAATTCGTGAAGCAATGCACCAAGCTGACCTACTGCAGATGCTTCCAGAGCTCTGATATCTCATACAGGTATTTGCAATAATACTAGAAACTTCCTGCACAGCAGAGGGTGCAATCAGTTGCAATGGTTTTGTTGATAGTGGAATCGCACATATCTGCAAATCTACAGCTAAAGACTGGATAGTGGTTCGCCCATGAAATGGTCTGATTAAACAGTGTGAAGTTATCTAGTAAATGATACATATTTACCACAGTATTTTGTGATGCTGGAGAATGATTGAAAAATGGTTAGTCCATGGTTTGATTTGATTTGCTGGAGATTTATATACTTAGGCAAAAATTAAGATACCTTTAGCAGTAACATCAGATAATATCTCTCCATGTATCTGTTGCCATACACCTTAATTCCATAAGGGGTGGCCACAAAAAAATCGCCTCCATGTCGCCCTATCCTCCATCGTTTCACTGCCTTGCTCCCAGCTCACACCTCCCTCTCTCATATACCTCCCCACTCCATCTCTCCGTCTCATCCTTGGCCCTCTCCCCTGCTCCATCTCACTCACATAGACTCTCCTCGTCACTCTTTCGCTCTCCATCCTCTCCAGGTGGCAAAATAATATACCAGTCAATATTTTTGCATTGTATATATGATTCATATTTTTTGTTTCATTTGGTCCTGGCTACAAGGTTTATTGTATGAGGACCTTTCTACCTCTTTGAGTCAAGAGCTATCTTAACGTATTCTAGCCACAGAGCAAGATATTGTCATTATTTGGTAAGCGATGTTGGATATATTGGAAATGCGTAGCCAATAGAAAATATACACGATGGGTTACAAGCATTTTGTTTGTATATTGAATGAGTCAGTAGGTGACAATACAGTATTGGAACATCTTTCTGTGAGGTGACAGTCAATCCCTAACACTGTGTATGCTCACCTTTAGTTCATAAATTTGTAGGTAAATATTGGCACAACTTTGGCCTCATCACTCAGTATCACAAGAATGCGCATATGGATCAATCGCATGCAGCAGAGTGAATGCAATAGTGTTTAGGTGGCAACATATGGTAGACAACAGTCAGTAAATGCATCCACCTTGCCGTCCAATTACCCGTGCCTGTCCTAATAGGCAACAAACCACTTATCCATCGCCAACCGACACAAACACCTATTCACCAATCGAACTGTCCTCCCTACGTAGCAGCCATACATATCCAATCATTCAAACGTAAGTGTCCCTCTATTCACCAACACATCCATCAGTCAGTCCTTCCTTTCAAATATCTATTCATCCAGGAACCCCATCCACCAGTCCACACAAAATTATCTACGTGACTGTCCATCCATCCACCCATCCAACAACCCATCCAGGAGTCCATACAAAGTCATTTACGTGTCCATGCATCTACCAATACAACAATCCATCCACGAGTCCACACAAAATATCTGTGTCCATCCATCCATCCATCCATCCATCCATCCATCCAACAACATTCAAAATCAACTACGTGCCCATCTGTCTAGCCATCCAACAACATTCAGAATCAGCTACGTGTCCATCCATCCATCCACCTATCCAACAACCCATCCAACCATCCACCCTCACAAACATATATTCATCTATTCATCCAACCATTTATCCATCCGTGCATCCATCCAGCTACCCTAATCCAGTTGCATTTTCGAGGCCTTCCTCATCATTCAAGGACCATTGTATCAAATGATACTCAAGACGATTCCGTACGATACTTGTGGGCTATTTTGGCGGTAGTCTCATGTTTCTTTAATCCTTCAGCCAGAGGACATCATTATTGCGTTATTTTTCTTGTCACTGCCTTATGATTACTTGTTTTTATCCTATTCTGCTTTAATTTTAGGTTCAGAGACACTTTTATTATATTAGCTTCCCCCAAACAAAATAAAGCATCTAACGTAGCATATATATATATATATATATATATATATATATATATATATATATATATATATATATATATATATATATATATATATATATATATATATATATATATATATATATAAGGTATCTGAGGATTATGTATGGAGTGACGCGTATGGATGGAGAAATGATGAAGTGCGAAGGAGAACTGGGGTTATGCAGGAAATGGCTGATCGAGTCGAGAAGAGAGTGTTGCGATGGTTTGGGCATATGGCGAGAACGGATGAAGAGCAATTGGTGAAAAAGATCACTGGATTGGATGTGAGAGGTGTAAGACTGAGAGGAAGACCACGAATAGGATGAATGGACAGTGTGAAGAGAGTTAGATGCAAGAGGGATGTCTGTAGAGCAAGGACGATTGATTGTGCGTGATAAGAATGACTGGAGAGAAATTGTGAATGAATAAATGGTGACACGACCCTGAGGGATATTCTCCTACATTTGGTTTGATCAGCTGATCAGATAAAGTGCAGGTAAGGGGATAGGTCCATTATGATGTGGCTGGGGTAAATCAGCTCTGCTGTCGGGTCCTGCTGAAGATGTCGCTGATTGCACTGCGCAGTTGATCCTCGTGCCGTGTGGTGCGATGAGGATCTATCCCTTCTCTCCTTGGGGCTAAGCTACAAATAAACGTGTGTATGCGGATAAGTAAATTGGGAGTGTGTCGTCCTGTCTCGGCTACTCCCCTTTCTTTGGGGGAAGCAGCACACACACACACACACACACACACACACACACACACACACCTCTATATATATATATATATATATATATATATATATATATATATATATATATAGATAGATAGATAGATAGATAGATAGATAGATATATATATAGATAGATATATATATATATATATATATATATATATATATATATATAGAGAGATAGATATATATATATATATAGATAGATATATATATATATATATATATATATATATATATATATATATATATATATATATACAAGGTACCCCAGGAGGAAAGGGCATAACTTTGGGAAATGATAGATGAGGGAATTCTAAGCAAATAATATTATACTGTATGTGCATGTCCAAAATATCGACTGTTACGGTGCTGAAGTTATTGATGACCTTTTTGACAGTTAATGGAGACCATTTTCCCCACAAGGTCATCAGTAACTGTAGCTCCATAACAGTTTATAAATGGACAAAGGTTAATATACTTTTTGCTTAGCATTCCCTCGTCTATCATTTAAGAAAGTTATGCCCTTTCCTCCCATGACACCCTGTACTGTATATATATATATATATATATATATATATAGTTACGTCTGCATCCCACACTGCCACAGGCTCCAACAACAGTAGTCCAGTACAAGAAGGACGTTGCCCAGTGAGTTGTTCTTTCTATGGTCAGCCTTTAGGTGTACAGTATACAAGATCAGCTGAGACAAAAAATAAACTCTGGCTCCTTAAAGATGATTGTCTATATTTTCCAAGTAATTCCACTTAACGCTTTCCAACTTCACTTAACTATTCTCAAAAGCACTGGAGCTATACACACTTTATTAATTGTAGTCACACTTAATGCATGACAACACAGTTTTTCACAAGTACTGATGATGTACAAACTCCAATAACACGTCACTATTTGCCACTCTTTTCACAAGTACCGAAAATATACAATCTTCACTGACACTGCACTACACTCAAACTGAGCCAAAACCAACTGCACTTCACTCAAACTGACCTGAAATCCGACTAAACTCGTTGTGGTCTCTTATCCATCCTTTTATAAGCTTGCATTGTACTAGAAATTTCTACATTTTTCTATATTTCTGGTGTATTTTAGAGAGAGAGAGCACAGTTACAAACTCAGAGACAACCCAAAACATGCCAGTTTTCGTACATTACATAACACTATAAATTATTTTCCATACAAACTTAATTAAAAATTACATAATTTAACAAGCAATCACTTAAATAAAACATTATAAAGAAAAAGAGCACAAAAATTAATGTACAACTTACGAAATAACTACGCTCGCAAACAGCAGGTAAACTGGCAACTCTGACTCGTACCGAAACTACTGTAAACATCGGGAAACGTCGAGAGACATCTCGGCACCTAACTGGCAAATCTCACTTCTTAACACTACCCCCTCCCTAGTTTTTTGTCGTCCCGACAAAGCTACACAATATATACAAACATAAACCTTAATCCTAATGAAACCTCTAACTATACACAAAATAATCTCTCAATTTATCAAGTCTTCTTCTTTTCTGCTTCCGACGACGTCCTTGATCCTCCACACAGTCCACCTCTCCTGGAAGGTCTTTGTTCTCTTTTTGATTCGCTTCTCCTCTTGAGGAACTGTCATCATCCTCTTGCACTTCATCTCCTTGGTCTTCCTCAACATCCTCAGCTGCAGGTGAGCACAAGTCCTCGGAGACGTCCCAGCTGTACTGTCCTGGCCCATGGTACTGCCACAGACGGTTCACGTGTACTACCTTTGGGCGAGATTTCCTGCTTTCCCGAATCGGATACGTTACATCTGATACGTGGTCCAACACAGTGTAAGGCTCGTCCCACGGGCTTTGCAGCTTCAGTGACTGCCCCTTCTTTCGCTGAGGATTGAATAACCAAACTTGATCATCATCCTGGAAGCTCGTCTCATTTGCCTTGGCATCATACTTGCACTTCATCACCTCTCCTGAAAACTTAAGGGCTCCTCGCACTTGATGATGTACCTCAGCCGGCCTTTCCTGAAGGTGTTTCACATAGCCAGTGGTGTCTGTAGGCAGCTCTTCACCAGGTGGTCTTCCCATCAACAGCTCGATTGGTAAGCATAACTCGTAGCCCAACATCAGTTTACATGAGTGTAGCTGGTAAACTCATGGGATGCAGATTGATGTGCCATCAGCTAACTTCCAGTTCCGTTCTGTTTGTCCCTCTACGCAGTACTTGGCCAGTTCTTGTCCCAGGGACCAACTGGATTTCTCCACCATCCCATCTGACTGTGGTCTTAGTGGGGTCGTCCTGGTCTTCATGATCCCCAATAACTTGCAGCACTCAAGGAACACAGCAGACTCGAAGTTTCTACCTTGGTCTGAATGTAGCTCTTGTGACATCCCAAAATGACAGAAAAACTGGTCAACCAAGGCATGAGCAACAGTTGCAGCCTCTTGATCAGGGATAGCATAGGCTTCTGGCCACTTTGTGAAGAAGTCCATGGTGACACATATATATACCGGTTTCCTCTCTCAGTGAGTGGCAAAGGTCCAGCAAGGTCCACCGTGACTCTTTCCATCGGTGCACCCACTTGGTACAGCTGGAGAGGGGCGCAACCACGTTTCATGGGTCCGTTCTTGGCACAGCACACAGCACAGGCCCAACACCACTCCTCAACATCCTGACATATGCCAATCCAGTAGAACCTCTGTTACAGCCAGCCTAGAGTTTTCCTCACTCCCAGGTGCCCACTAGTGATCTGGTTATGGGACTTATCCAAAATCTCGGACCTCATCCTCTTTGGAACCACCATTTTGCCATTACTTGCTAATGCCATCGTGTGTCTCAGACTGACGCTCCAGTAGTCCGTTGTTCAGATGACGAAGGTCCCATTGACTCCAGCAGCTCTTTGTATCCCCCCGCAACAATATGTCTACCCCCGATGTATATATGTCCCCCCCCAATGCATACATGCCCCCACTAAACTTGCTAGGTCAGCATGCTTTCCCAGGACCTGCAGCCTGGGAAGACGGCGATATTGCATCAGTTGATAGCAGACAGCCAAGACGGGCAGACTATTTTACTGTGAGCTTGTAATAAACGCCTTATCTAGCTGTTTGTACACGGAGTTTCTATCACCAAAGTATTGCAAGTTACATTTGGTAGCAGCGGTGTTTCGAACCATCAGATTCTGACCGCCTCCACCGATTTAGTGACATCACAAGATACACGACGTCTCGAATCTGCCAGCCTCGCCCCTCCTCAGTGCCTCTAGTGGTGTAATACCTGGCTGTGCTTTCCGAGTGTATAATTTTTCTCACCAGTGCTCACCTCTCAAACAACCGCACCCATACGCCTTGTTCCTGACCGCAAGTGTCACCATCGCCGACCTACGCACCTGTTGCACCTGTTCCACACTCATCATAACTCCTGCCCCCACGGTGCCACTTATCACTGTCTACCCACTGCTTGCCCACCACCATTCTCTGCATTTGTAACTCAACAGCTCTACACCTGCCTTGCACCAACATCTGCCCTCACCACCCACCACCGGCCTCCTCCGCCACATCTGGTCTCCATTACGGAGTCTCCTAAGACCGCCACTCCCTGCCGGGGATTCATCGCGGCGTCTCTTCTCCTCTCCGCCCAGCTGTCTCTCCACCGCCACCGCCGCCCTGCCCCACCCCGCCCCAGCCCAGCTATGCCCAGCCACCGGTGCACGTCATACATCTCAACACTCCCATCTCTACTGTGTAACTATAGTATATCTTTCCTTTCTATAGAGATTATCCTCGATTTTCTCTACAGATTGGTTAATGTAAATATTCCATCTCATTTCCATTACCCCGTTTTCATCTTCACCTACTTTATTTATACTCCATCTCATCCTTCGCCTTTTATTTAAGCCATCCATCCCCGCACCTTCATTCATTTTCACACCTACTCGTGTATTCCATTCTCTCATTGTTATATTATACATTTCCACCTACGTATCCATCTTCATCCTTTCATCTTCCATTGCCGCATTAAATGTCATACTTTCCACGTCAACCGCTTACCACCAGCCCTCTCGACCCGGAAACATCACCTGGTCATACCCCGTCTGCCGACTTAACCCAATCACTCATTTACGAAGTGGCAAAGAGTACCACCGCCCTGTACCTGAGACTCCCGTTTCACTTCCCTCAGAATCACTTACTACCCATCCTACACTCGTAAATCCAGATACCTCCTCCTCTACTCCTGCCTCTACTCTCCCTTCTTCTTCCTCTACTCCTTCCCCTGTCGTTCCCTCTCCTCCCTCCCTTCATACCCCGTCTTGCTCGCCCTTAACTGCCACTACCTTCTCTCTCTCCCACACCTCTCCTGCTGCCACTTCTACACTTCCAGCCATGGCCAACCCTCCACAGTCTATCTCGACGATGCCAATCGTCCCAAATTTACCGGCCAGGACCCAACTTGGTCTGTCTATGATTTCCTCAGAGAAGTCGACACAGAAATACACAATAGACAAATAACCGATGAATCACTCAAAGTAGCTTACCTCCTCGGTCGCTTGCACCACGGTAAATCGGACATCGGATCCACGATCCGTGCAGGACATTTCGATAGCATTCGTACCTTTGCTGATTTTCGTACGGAACTCATCAGCCTTTGTTGCCAGCATTCAAATACCGCGTCTCTCATGGGATTCATTAATCTCCTAAACCAACTAGATGAGGACTTGCGCGTCCCAGCGCAATATGCCAAGCTCTGCGAAGCTGCCGCTGCCATGAAAGCAACTAGTAGCGAGAGGCGGTGGCTCAATCGGTAGAGAGGTGGCCTGCAGTCCTGACGGACACAGGTTCGAATCCCGGCTAGGGCAGGGAACAGTTTAAGGATTTGAATTTCATTAAATCAGGCTTTACTGATCTACCAGAAGACCCGCCGACATGTCGTAAAAATACCCCCACTAATACCAATACACCAGTCCTGTATGAGACAGCCCTAGCATGTATTCAATATGGACGGTGGGTGTTAGCGCCGAAGTGGTGACATGTAGAGGTGTATGATATGTAGGAGGACTGCTGGGCCTTGATAGCAGGCTGTGAAGCCTATGCCCAGAGTCGGACACATAAAAAAAAAAAAAAAAAAAAAATTACTGGTAGGCACGAAATGGTTAGAAGACAAGAATGGCATTCCAATGCTTGCACTCACTAACTTTGCTGACTTAATTGGTTACCTCAGATTCCTTCACTGGCTTACTCCTAAACAGCGAGAGGTAGCCTTGGAAATCGGTTTCAATCCAGGGGATAAAATTATTCAGGTCACTAAAGCCATTCATGAAAGAACAGGTTCAAACTACACGCGTCAGGGCACCACCCAACCCTTGGCCTCCTCAGTCTGTCACACCTCCACTACCCCAGACCAATCTCGCTCCCGTCCCACCACACGTGGCAGACCTGCCACACATCGTTCTCCTACCGCGGGTCGTGATCAATCTAGCGCCCGACGGAACAGACAATCTTCGATTCTTTGCTGGCACTGTGGTCATCCTGGACATCGAGCATCCAGTTGTGACCGTACATACAGACGTCCTCACTCCCAAACCAGACAGCATACGCCTTCCCGCTCACGTTGTCCACACTGCAAATACCACAAATCAAGCACAACTCACACCACTGAGAAATGTCGTTACCTCAACCGCCCACAGTCGGGGGAAGCGCCGCGCCCGTATTGAACCAATCTCACGTAGAACCAGAAACCCAACTCCCCATCCGCCATGTAGGTCCCATAACATCCTCGGGTTTAGTCATTCTCGGAAGCAGTCATGACATACCAACGTCATTCTTCTTGGACACAGGATCTATAGTAAATCTCATTTCCGAAAATTCCTTACAAATTATTCATCAACATCACAACCACGTCAGTTTCTTAGAACCACCAGACATTCGCCTATGTGGTGTCAACGGCTCAGAGTTTAAGGTTAAGGGAAGAGTCACCCTTGAAGTCAAACTCCACAGAGATTTGCCCCCTATCCCAATTGAATTTCATGTCACTAATGAGTTGCAGTATCCCGCAGATGCCCTTATTGGTTTCTCCACCATGGCACAACACTTCATTGCATTATTACCTGCTTGTGGTAGTATAGACATTTCTGGATTCCCGGTTTACACTATGGAATGTCCCCATCCTGTTCTTATGATCAAATCATTCCTTCAATTACCTCTGTCCCTATCACTACCAAAAAGTCCAACCCAGCCCAAACCACCACTATCATCATCTGAGAATACAGAGATCATTCCTTTACTGACTGTGAGCAAGGACATAAATTCCTCAATGTCTCCTGATACATCATCTCAGCCCTCGAACATGGCTCTTACATCCTCTCCCGACAACACTATCGCTGACTCAGACATGTCTCAGTTACCTACCTCACAGTCTGAATGATCTTCTCCAACACGCAGAGACGAAACGTGCAGTAACGAATATGTGCACAATTTTGTTACAGCATGAGTTCACCAAAATCTCTGTTTGTGTTGCCGGTGTGAAAGGTGTGGATGTACTAACTCTACCTGAGACGTGTTGTGTGAATGGCTTGACTTATGAGTCAGTGTGGTGTACAGTCTGAGAAGACAGTTTATGCTACCTGTACTTGCTCAATGTCACAAATGCTCCACTAAAACTTAAAAGTGGTGTAAAGATTGGAGACTTCCTAGTATACCCAGCGGCCGTAAAGGTGTGCCAGGATTCCTCAATTCCTACTATTCAGACTGATGATACGCCAATCGGTGTATGTACTATTAACTCTACGGGATCTGCGCCGACATATTCACCCGATATGCTCTCACATCTCACTTGCACAGATTTCCCAGAAAATACGCCTCAACTCCTCGACCTTCTGACCTCGTACAGAAACGTGGTTGCCTTACCCGGTGAACCGATGGGTAGAACAGACCTTGTCAAACATGCGATTGAACTACTACCAGGAACTCAGCCGATTTACATACCAGCGTATCGATTTCCTCACAGCCAGAGAAAGCAGACAGATCAAATGGTACAGAACATGTTAGACCAAGATATTATTGAACCCTCCGTCAGTCCATGGAATAGCCCACTTTTCTTAGTACCAAAGAAGGACGGCAACTTTAGACCAGTAGTTGACTATCGTAAGGTCAATTCTGTCACCGTTCCAGACCGTTTCCCGTTACCTGTCCTCACTGATTTGCTAGAATCCCTTGGTGAAAATAACGTAGTCTTTTCATCTTTAGACCTCCTCAGCGGGTACTGGCATGTCGAAATGGAAGAGTCCTCTCGCCCAGTTACAGCCTTTAGCACCCCTTCCGGACATTTTCAGTTTAAGAGACTCCCTTTTGGTCTGCGAAATGCTCCTTCCGTGTTCATGCGACTTATCCATTCAGTCTTCAGCGGTATGATGGGACACTCTCTTTTTGCTTACCTAGATGATATCATTGTTGTGAGTAAATCCATCCCTGATCATTTTACCAAACTCCAGCTCACAGGCCTGAAAATCAATCTCAGTAAATGTGACTTCCTGCGAAAGAAAATCAAATTCCTAAGCCATGTCGTAGATGCACAAGGCATTCATACTAATGAGGATAAAACTAAGGTGATTATTAACTTCCCACAACCTACCACTACCGAAGCTGTATGAAGATTCCTAGGCCTCAGTGGCTATTATCGTCGCTTCATCCGGGATTATGCAAAGATCGCCGCTCCTCTGACCCACTTACTCAAGCAGAATGTGCCCTTTGTTTGGACTAACGACCAGTAACAGGCTTTCCAAAAGCTAAAGACAGCTCTTGTTAATGCCCCTGTTCTAGCGTTCCCTGATTATACGACCCTTCCTTCTCTGCACAGACACCTCAGGCACTGGACTTGGTGCCGTTTTGATGCAACTCGATGAAGCATCAAGGAAGCGCGTAATAGCGTATGCTAGTCGCACCCTTACAACCGCTGAACGTAACTACAGTGTCACAGATCTCGAAGCGCTAGCGGTAGTCTGGTCCTTGAAACATTTCAGAGATATAGTCTATGGTTATCCAGTGCATATCCAAACAGACCACCTTCCACTATGTGATTTATTCAAGAATCGCAACCTAACAGGTAGGTTAGCTAGATGGTCTGTCATCATCCAGGACTTTAATCCCACTTTTCAATATGTACCAGGCAAGTTGAATGTAGTCGCAGACGCACTTTCACGTCACGTAGCAGCAGCTATAACATCACTGCAGCCTGAAATAAATGAAAACACTACACTAACGTCAGAAGTTGTTCGAAACTTTCAGGCCAAGACCCCATGTGGTCCAAAGTCATTAATTTCCTAGAATCTGGCGATGCCTCGACCTTACCTACTCTGCCAGTATCACTAGATGTGTTCATGCTAGATGATGATCTCTTGTACAGGAAAACACTGCTAACAGGCAAGGATATGCCCACTCGCGAAGTACGCCAACTTGTTGTCCCCACTGCCCTGATACCAAAGGTTCTTCATATTGTTCATAATACTCCTCAAGCTTCCCATCCAGGTAAAGACCGATGCTTGCGCCAAGCACGTCTCAAATACTATTAGCCAACCATGTGCCGCGATATCAATGCCCACTGTGACTCTTGCCTCTCCTGCCACCACCACAAAGGATCAACCGGCTTACCAGCACCTCTCTTACAATACCCAATCCCATCACGACCATGGGAAACTGTCTCAATCGATCTCTTAAAACTACCTCTCACAGAGTCTGGCGCTGAGTAATTGTTCGTAGCGGTCGACCACTTCTCCCGCTACTGTGTCCTCGTACCCCTCTCCGACAAGACCGCGAAGAGCGTTGCACGTGCACTTGTAGATCACGTAATTTGCCCGTTCAGTACCCCTCATACCATTCTTACTGACAACGGTACAGAGTTCAACAATAGCCTTCTCGATGAGATCTGTCGCCACTTTCATATCAGTAAGTGCAATGTCGTGCCTAACCATCCGGCTTCCAATGGCCTTGTAGAACGCCACAACCGAAAAATCTTAGAGTGCCTCAGACATGTAGGCTCCCATAGTTCGTCCTGGGATGACTGGATTCCTCAAGTGGCGTCCTCCATCAATAGCTCCATCAATGCGTCCATTGCTGAATCTCCCTTCTTCGTCCTCTTTGGCTTTGACAAGGACCTCCCATACTCTCTCTTATCCTCAAAGCCAGAACCCATCTACAACATGGATGATTATGTTAAACTAAAATTGGCCAACTTCCAGACAATCCACCAGTGTGTCCAATCCACTTTGGCTTCCTCTCAGGAGGACATGCTGCAGCGCCAACATAAGTCCGCCTCTCCTATCACTATCAATGTAGGCGATCTTGTCTTTGCTCATTCCCATACGCGTTCCTCTAAGTTGGATGACAAATATACAGGGCCCCACCGCGTCCTCACTCAACAAGGCAACAAATTTCACCTCCAGGACCTGTCCACTAGGGACA
This sequence comes from Coenobita brevimanus, assembly GCF_032717465.1. Classification (NCBI taxonomy): domain Eukaryota; kingdom Metazoa; phylum Arthropoda; class Malacostraca; order Decapoda; family Coenobitidae; genus Coenobita; species Coenobita brevimanus. The sequence goes on along the minus strand of NC_136957.1, from coordinate 22,073,494 downwards.
CCAGATGGGTTCATGTCGATGACTTAAAGCGAGCACCCCGTGGCCTCGTGTTAGAAGAGTCACTTACACAACCTCCTGCCCCCTCTTCCCCTCCTCCCATCCCTCAGTCTACCTTGTCTCCACCTATCCCTCAGTCTTCTTCCTCTCCACCTCCACCTGCTCATTCATCAATTAATCAATATCGGTCCAAACTGCGCTCTGCCCATCAACCTCTTCACGACCTCCCCCATTAACTCTACCCTGATTTTCTAGGTACGATGTTAGCGATCTCCCTGCTGGCAGTGCTGACCCTCCTGGGGTCTGGGTCAGGTCAGGACGATGGTGGAGTACGTCCCGGGGCCTTGGTCGGCTCGGGAGGCGAGGTAATGCTTATCGAAAACGTAGCCTCTTTGCGCTACGATCTTGCGCCCCTGGCCGACATAGCCATTGCCTTGCCTGCCTACGCGCACCAGCTCCACGGAATCAGGACCCATCTCACGGCCTTCATGGGGACACACAATCCGAATGAGTATCTCTATAACCTTTTCCTCCCACTCTCCTGGCAATTGCAATACATAAGTAACAGATTCACTGAGCTCAATGACACATTTTCTATTCAGACACCCGTGGCTCGTTCTCGTGTGAAACGAGGTCTCTTCGACTTCGGCGGTGAGATTCTGAGTGGCTTGTTTGGCGTTGCTACAGCCCGTGACATTTCTGGCTTCAAATCTGATCTCACTCATTTAGCTTCAGCCCTAGAATCATAATGCCGAGTCATTAAAATCCAACACACTATGTTACAGAAGCTCACAACCCAACTCAATGAAGTCACGTCCACTCTAAACAATTTCACCAATACCTTACAACGCCACCTTTCAGATCTCAACGTTATCTCTCAGTTCTTTTACCTCCAACTCAACATGGATAATCTCCAACTAGCCATTGACTCTCTCTTGTCTCAAGTCTCTGCCTTGGTTCGTATCCTGGTCGATGCTATCAATGGACGTGTCACTACCGACTTAGTACCTGTCTCAGCTCTCCGTTCTGTCCAGGAATGGGCTCACTCCATCTTCGGTCTATCCCCAGTCCTCCCTTACTCCTCCCTTGAATATTATTATCCTGATCTCGAAGCCACTCTTCTCCCCACATACGTCGTCGTCCATATTCCTCTCCATTCTGCCATAACCTTTAACCTTTTCCACATCATTCCCTTCCCTTTCCGCCTCAACAACTCCTTGTTACAGGTATCTGTTCCTTCAGAATATTTCCTCCTGTCCCATGATCATCTTTCTGTTGCCTTCCTTTCTTCCACAGACCTCCAGCACTGTTCCTCCCTTACTCCGACCTCTCGTCTCTGTGCTGCCCACCTTTTCGCTATTTTCCCTAGCAGTGCTACACCCTGTGAGTCTGCTTTAGTTCGCAACCATTCCATCTACTCGGCCTGTTCTTTTGTCCCAGCTCCTGACCTCCCGGTCCACCATACTCACCTCAACCATGTCCAGTACTTCTTCTTTGGTGTTCCCATCTCTGTCACAATCATGTGTCCTGGTTCTTCCATTCGCTTCGTCCCCGCTAGCGGTCTCTACAAAGCACCTGACTATTGTACCGTCAAATCAGAGTCCGTCATCACTTACGCCACTCGCTATCACCAAGCTGTCCGTAATCACTCCTATGCCATCTTTCAACCACTCGACTTGCCTTCAACCCTACCATCTGCCAACATTACCATCACCTCCCCTAACTTGCACATGGTAACCTTCCTCAATGACAGTGATTTCATTATGGATCAATTTTCTCTGGCCCTCAGCCGTTCATGGGTTCATCCAACAGTTGTGTTTCCCCCTGTGGTTATCGCTTTCATAGGTTTTCTACTCATCATCTGTGCAGTGCAGTGTTGTGTCAGAAAAATGGAACGTCGACTCCAGGAAATCAGAGTCGCTACAGGCATAGTACGCCCTACACACGACGTAGAAACTCCCTGTACTTAGTGCCCTCACATTCAGTGACTACCAATGCCATCTGACAATTAACCAAACTGTGAACAGAACCCTGCCTACTAGAAAATGATGGTATTTCTTTCATGCATTACTGAGTGCCAGTGTATCCTACAGAAAATACAAAAAAAAAAAAAAAATGAAGGAAGAACAACAACAGAACTCTCATATCTACCCCTTGTTTATCATGTATCAAACTATTATTGTGTAATTCCCATTATGTCTTAATCCTTGTATATCTTATATGTATATATCCTTCTAATTCCCTCCCCTCAACATGGCCATGTCTCCCCTACTGCCCCTGTATCATACTTATCCCTTGTACAAACCTCCCGGTCCTGCCTTACTACTATAATCAAACACCATTTAACTCCTGGTGTCAGGAGACACCATCTCAGCTACCCGGGGGAGTAGTGTACCCCCCCTCCACAATATGTCTACCCCCGATGTATATATGTCCCCCCCTAATGCATACATGCCCCCACTAAACTTGCTAGGTCAGCACGCTTTCCCAGGACCTGCAGCCTGGGAAGACGGCGTTATTGCATCAGTTGATAGCAGACAGCCAAGACGGGCAGACTATTTTACTGTGAGCTTGTAATAAACTTATCTAGCTGTTTGTACACGGAGTTTCTATCACCAAAGTATTGCAAGTTACATATATATATATATATATATATATATATATATATATATATATATATTGTTACATAGCCTATGATTTCATCATCCTTTGTGTAATTTTAACGCACAGTATGCTGCATGTTTGATCACGAGCGTGTTCTGCCTCAGTCCCCCCCTTCTACCGTTACAGTAGAGTAAGTCGTCCTTTCTGTTATTCAGTGCGGGATTGTCAACTGTTTGTCCCCATCGCTTCATTTGCGCGTCCTTATTACAAGTTGTATCAAGCTCAGCCGGCCCCTATATAATGAGCTCAGTCTCTGCATCTTTGCCACTTAGATCTGCTCCTCATTTTGTTCACATCTCTGTCCTCCCCTGTACAGATATTATTAGTGTGAGTGCTCAAGAAATCTCCAAACATCTAGCAGCTGTGTGTAATTTGAGTATAACTGTTATTGCATTTTTTCTTGTACTGTGTAGCATAAGGTTGATTCTTGGGCCTAGTGAGGTGTTTGATTAATGTTGGGTTTTATGTCAGTCATTTTTTATAATAGTTTGTATCTGTAATAATTTATCTGGCATTCACTGAGTATTATCTGGTATCTCATTTTATCAGGGCTGACTTAGATAAATTTACTCTTGCTAATTTCGTGTTAATAGAGGCTATTGCAGTTAACCATATATTTAACCTGTTTATTTGCCATTACATTATCCTTATGAGTCCTGAATGTTTTGTTGTTAGTTTGAGCATTAAACTTTAACTTGTAATTTTATCTAACTCTTTTGTTTTGAACCTGGAACTTTACGGGACAGTAGTGACTCTTAGTATTCTCATTTAAAGTGTACGTTATCTTTCTCTGTTCCGTAACATAAAATTGGTGACCTTATATCAGGATATTCAGGATATTATCATAAGGATATTGCTTGATATTTTGTGACTGTTACTTATTAATTATGTCTACTATTACTACACTTGATGAAGCCAAAGATTTTTTGTCAAATGTGCAAACAGTGTGTGATATAGAAAACAGAACAAAGAATGAACTTAAGCTTGTTGCTCAACAATTGGGAATTGCTGTTCGCTCTCATCATTCTAAAGATCAAATTGTTGACATGATTAATGAAAGCTTGTTTAATGTAACTCCTCGAAATGAGCAAACGCAGATTGAATTAGCTAAGTTACAGCTAGCCCTGCAGGAGGCCCGTGCTAAGGAGGCTGAATTTCAGGCAAAAGCTCGTATTCAAGAGGCTGAGTTTCAGGCAAATGCTAAGGAGGCTGAGTTTCAGGCTCGTGCTAAGGAGGCTGAGTTTCAGGCACAAATTGAACTTGCTAGGATTCAGGCAGACCATGAGTATCGCATGAAACAAGGTGGAACTGGATCATCTAGCTCTGATGATTTTGATGTGGCTAAAAATGTTAAACTTGTCCCTCCTTTTAATGAATCTGATTTAACAAAGTATTTTCAGTTGTTTGAGAGGGTAGCTACAGGTTTTAATTGGCCTAAGGAGTATTGGCCAGTACTCCTTCAAACTGTTCTCACCGGTAAAGCTCATGTAACTTATGCATCTTTGCCTCAGGATCAGTCTGATAATTATGATATAGTTAAGAGCTTGATTCTTAAGGCCTATGAGCTTGTTCCTGAAGCTTATAGAGTAAAATTTAGGACAACTTACAAGCAAGATAAGCAATCCCATGTTGAGTATGCAAAAATCAAAGAAGATCTGTTAGAGCAGTGGTTAAATTCTAAGAATGTGGATTCTGATTTTGACAAATTTAAGCAGATGATTTTGCTGGAGGACTTCAAAAGGTGTATTAGTAAAGATGTAAGCCTATATCTTGATGAGAAAATAATAGATAATTTGTCTGATGCTGCAGTTTTAGCTGATGAGTATGTTCTCACTCACAAGAGATATTCTAGAGAAAAAGGGAAAGCTGAGAGTAAGTACGTTGCCTCTACTCAGAGTACAGGTAACAGGAAAGAGAATAAGGATGATGTTTCTCAGGAAGTAAATACCAGCTTCACCTCTAGATTTCAGAAAAGTAAATGTACTTATTGTAGTAAGCTTGGTCATACTACGGAGAGATGTTTCAGGAGACAGCGTGATGTGAACAAAAAGGAGTCTTTAAATATTCAGTCAATTGGTCTAGTGTCCACTCTTGAGAGTTCCCAGAATTCTTTAACTGAGTTAACTGAACCTGCTTTGAGGGGTAACTTAAATTCTCATGATGGAGCTCCTCTTTTGAGCAGTAACGTGGGTGACACTCTCAAGAGTTCATGTGCTAATTTCCTGTCTGATGGTTTTGTCAGTCCTCTGGACAGTAATGACAGGAAATCAGTTAAAATATATCGTGATACAGGTGCTTGCCAATCCCTTATGCTGACCAGTGTTCTAGGCTCTGATGTTAATTCCTCTGATGAAACTGTAATCTTACAAGGTGTAGGGAATAATTACTTCTCTGTCCCTCTGTGCAGAGTGAATTTAGAGTCTGGTTTTGTTAATGGTTCCGTTATGGTTGGGTTGGTTGAGACACTCCCAATGTCAGGTGTAACTTTCTTACTTGGAAATGATATTGGTGGAAGTCAAGTGTGTCCAGCTCCTCAGTTGTCTAGTGAGCCAGTGGCTGCGACCCAGGATTGCGATGTCCCTGATGTGTTCCCTGCATGTGCTGTCACTAGGGCTAAGTCTAAAGTTACTGGTGATTTAGAGGATAATGATGATGATGATGTTATCCTAGCTGACACTTTTCTTGCTAATTTGGACCACTCACCAGATGAGGCAGTACCCCGTAGTGTTGATAATTTGTCTCGTCAAGAGTTGGTTGAGTTGCAGGTTGCTGACCCTGAGTTGAAAGGTCTAGCTAACTCTGCTTACAGTGAAGAAGAGTCAGCCGGTGCTTCTACTTGTTATTATGTAAAGTCAGGAGTACTTATGAGGAAGTGGAGACCCCCAACAGCATCAGCCGACTGTGAATGGGAGGTTGTACATCAAGTTGTCATCCCTCGTGTTTGTAGGCAGGATATCATTAGAGTGGCTCATGATTCCAGTTTGGCAGGACACTTTGGAGTGAGGAAGACTGTGGCACGCATTTTGAAACACTTCTACTGGCCAGGTATCTTCAGGGATGTTTCCTGGTATTGTAAGTCTTGTCACACCTGTCAAGTTGTGGGGAAGTGTAATCAGACCGAAAAGGTTGCACCTCTAGTTCCCATTCCTCCTTTTGAGGCGCCTTTCACCCGTGTGTTGGTGGATATTGTGGGCCCTCTTCCTAAGACTTCTTCAGGATTTTCTTATGTGTTGACCATGATTGATATGGCTACTCGTTATCCTGAGGCCATTCCACTTAGAAATATCTCAGCAAAGAACGTGGTTAAGGAAATGCTAGGGTTCTTCACAAAGTTTGGTCTGCCCAAGGAGGTACAGTCAGACCGGGGAAGTAATTTCATGTCGAATGTTTTGAAGCAGTCTCTGAAAGAGTTGGGCATCTCCCAGATCACGTCTTCAGCTTACCATCCCCAGACCCAAGGAGTGTTGGAGAGATATAATCAAACACTCAAATCGATGCTCAAGAAATACTGTTTGGAACATCAGAAAGACTGGGATAAAGGTCTTCCATTCGTTGTGTTTGCCGCAAGAGAATCTCCAAATGAATCACTGGGCTTCTCACCTTTTGAACTACTGTTTGGCCATGAAGTAAGAAGACCCCTTAAGTTACTCAAGGAATGCTGGCTGTCGGAGGAAGATGACGTCAACCTGCTGGAGTATGTGAAGAAGTTCAAAGAACGGCTGTCCACTGCTTTACAGCTGGCGAGAGAGAATTTAGGAGCTGCTCAGGAGAAGATGAAGACTTGGTATGATAAGAAGTCCAGGTTACGCCACTTTCAGCCAGGAGATCAGGTTTTGATTCTGCTACCAGTTCATGGGCAACCTCTTCAAGCCAAGTTTAGTGGCCCTTATTTCGTGGAGAAGAAACTCAATGATGTCAACTATGTCATCGCCACACCAGATCGTAGAAAGAACAAGCAACTATGTCACATCAACATGCTAAAGTTACATCACAGGCTGGACGAAAATAATCCAGTCTGCACTGTAGCTGTTCCACCCGAGTCTGCAAGTGAAACTCTCCCATGCAGTATGAGCCTGAGTGATAGTTTGGGGAAGAATCCTGATATCATGAATGATCTCCAGACTAAGCTTTCTCATCTACCTCCCAAGGAAAGGCAGGAGTTTTCGGCATTACTGCAGGAGTACCCGCAAGTGTTCCGTGCCACTCCAGGAAGAACCAATGTGTTGATGCATGATGTCGATGTTGGAGACGCAAAGCCAATTAAATTGCCTCCTTACCGTGTGAACCCAGTGAAAGTTCCTCTCATCGAGAAGGAGCTTGGCTACCTGTTGGACTACAAGATGATTGAGCCCTGTCAGTGCGAGTGGAGTTCTCCTGTCACTCTAGTCCCTAAGCCAGGTGGATCACAGCGGCTTTGCATTGACTACAGACGTGTTAATCAGATAACCAAAACAGACGCTTACCCTCTCCCTCGTGTGGAAGATTGCATAGACAAGATCGGAAAGGCTAGGTACATAAGTAAGTTTGATTTGTTAAAGGGATACTGGCAAGTACCTATGACTGAACATGCTAGGGAGATCTCATGTTTTGTAACATTAGGAAAGACCTTTGCATGGTCTGTAATGCCATATACAGATTGTTTTAGAGTAATAAGAAATTTCCTTTGTAAATTTCTTTTTTCTTTGTGGGGAGGTGTTACATAGCCTATGATTTCATCATCCTTTGTGTAATTTTAACGCACAGTATGCTGCATGTTTGATCACGAGCGTGTTCTGCCTCAGTCCCCCCCTTCTACCGTTATAGTAGAGTAAGTCGTCCTTTCTGTTATTCAGTGCGGGATTGTCAACTGTTTGTCCCCATCGCTTCATTTGCGCGTCCTTATTACAAGTTGTATCAAGCTCTGCCGGCCCTTATATAATGAGCTCAGTCTCTGCATCTTTGCCACTTAGATCTGCTCCTCATTTTGTTCACATCACTGTCCTCCCCTGTACAGATATTATTAGTGTGAGTGCTCAAGAAATCTCCAAACATCTAGCAGCTGTGTGTAATTTGAGTATAACTGTTATTGCATTTTTTCTTGTACTGTGTAGCATAAGGTTGATTCTTGGGCCTAGTGAGGTTTTTGATTAATGTTGGGTTTTATGTCAGTCATTTTTTATAATAGTTTGTATCTGTAATAATTTATCTGGCATTCACTGAGTATTATCTGGTATCTCATTTTATCAGGGCTGACTTAGATAAATTTACTCTTGCTAATTTCGTGTTAATAGAGGCTATTGCAGTTAACCATATATTTAACCTGTTTATTTGCCATTACATTATCCTTATGAGTCCTGAATGTTTTGTTGTTAGTTTGAGCATTAAACTTTAACTTGTAATTTTACCTAACTCTTTTGTTTTGAACCTGGAACTTTACGGGACAGTAGTGACTCTTAGTATTCTCATTTAAAGTGTACGTTATCTTTCTCTGTTCCGTAATATATATATATATATATATATATATATATATATATATATATATATATATATATATATATATATATATATATATAACAAATGAAATATCAACATACACAACTATACAGAAAGGGCGATCATGAATTAACTGTTCACAAAAAATATATGGGACGACATGAGGGAGTACTGAAACTTCTGAAAGATGATAATCCTGATATGATTACTGTTCACTGTATAATTCACAGAGAGAGTTTGACGGCTGCTAGGCTTAGTCCTCCGTTGGATGAATTAATGAAGACGGTAATAAAAGTGGTAAATCTGATAAAGGTCTATCCAAAGAGTGAAAGATTGTTCAGGGAATTCTCTAAGGACATGAATAAAGACTATGTGAGACTGCTCCTCCACACGCATGTACACTGGTTATCAAAAGGCAACTGTCTGGAAAGGTTTATTGCCCTGTATGATACTTTGTTGGACTTCTGTAGAGATCGGTAGGACTTCTAGCTCATGAAATCTAGTGAAGCCAAGGCCTTGATTTCATATCTTGCTGATATTTTTGGTAAATTAAATGCTCTAAATAATGAACTGAAAGGTGAACAGAAGACTCGCACGGACTGCAGAACCAAAATGTTTGGTTTTATCAGCAAACTTTTATGTATTTATTTATTTATTTATTTTTTGAAGGGCCAGGTCTTGAGAAATATCCTCTCTCACTTCCCACATCTCACTAAATGTGATCCATCACAAAATGTCATACAAATAATCTCAGAACACTTCTCCAACCTCCATGATAACCTGTGCGACAGATTCAGTGATCTGAAGCAGATGAACTTCCCTTCTTGGATTACTCAGCCATTTCTCTTTAACTGAGAAAATAGTGACTGCCTGGCAAAAGTGGAGTCTGAGCAGATCGACGAGCTAATGGACATGCATAATGATGACAATGTGAAACCGATCCATGCTTCAAAACAACACTGGCTGGATCCCTAAGTTGTTGCCAGATATAACATATTAGCTACTGAGGCTCTGCAAGTGCTTTTGCTCTTCCCAGCAACATACTTGGTTGAATGTGCCTTTAGTGCTGTTACGGATATATTGACTAATAAACGAGGTCGTCTCAACATATGTGAGCGTGGTGACCTTCGAGCAAAACTAACAGGATTTGTTCCTCGGTATTCTAGTTTAGTTTCTCTGCACGCAGGCCAAAGTGGGCATTAAATAAAATGGAAGTTTTGTGTTGCGAGGATTTCGTTATTACCTCTTTTTTTCTTTTGATGACAATAAAGTTCTTTTGGCCTTTCCAACAACATATCTGGCACTAAATCAAAATAAGTTTTATGATCCATTGAAAGAAGATTTCTTTTTTCATCATGAATGCAGTTAATTAAGTAATTTAGTATAAATTGTTTCAGTAATTGCCACTGTAAAAGTATAATGTTGAAATATGATGATAATGATAATAATAATGTTGTTGTTGTTGTTGCTGTTGTTTGCGTTGTTGTAGTGGTTGTGAGTGATGTTCTTGTTACTGCTGTTGCAACTGGTGATGGTTGTGATAGCTGCTGTGAATGAGGCTGTTGCCGTTTCTGTTGTTTTTGTTGTTGGTGGTGGTGGTTTACCTGCCTTGCTGTATAAGTAGAGTTGTATACGTTTTATGTATTTTACTGTATTTTTATAACTTTATACAAATAACACCAATTTTTACAGATCAAAACTAGTATCAGTTACCATCACCCTCTCTCTCTCTCTCTCTCTCTCTCTCTCTCTCTCTCTCTCTCTCATTCGATTCTTCGTTTTTTCTTCCTAGTCTCCCCTTTACTCCCTTCCTCATTCCTCCTGCCTTGCCCTTTCTGCCACCATCTTCTCTCATTAATCGCCGTCCTTCCCTCACACACAAAGAATTCCTCTCACTCACTCATATCTCTCCGACACTCTCCTCTCTTCCTTTCATCTCCGTATTAATCTTTTCTCTCCTCCACCACTTCTTGTCATGTATTCCGTTTTCATCGCTCGTCGACTCGTTCCCATTACGTTTGGTTTCTTATTTCAATATTCTTGTTACTCTTGTGCATTCTCTTCCTTCTTTCTCATCATTTGATCTTCGTTTCGTTTTCTATTCCCACCCTCTCTCTCTCTCTCTCTCTCTCTCTCTCTCTCTCTCTCTCCCCTTTTATTCTCATTTTAATCCTTCCTTTCCATCTCTCCCATCCATTATTTCCTCTTTAGTTAAAATATTCCCTTCTTCTTGTCTGGCATCTTATATTTTTCTCACGAATCTCTGTTCTATCGTCTTTCCTTGCTTCATTCGTCTTTCTCTTCAATCATTCTTGCACTATTTTCTCATCTTTTCTGTTTCATCATATTTATTTATTTACCATATCCATTATTCCTTCCTATATTCTCTCTCTTTGTCTCTGCCTATCTGTCTGTATGTCTGTATGTTTGTGTCTGTCTGTCTGTCTGTCTGTCTGTCTCTCTCTCTCTCTCTCTCTCTCTCTCTCTCTCTCTCTGCACAGTCAAAAATAATGTACAAAGAGACAGACAGGAGGAAGGGGTAGGCTAGGATGACAGGGGCAGGGTATAGTTACGGAGTGATTTGGGAGAAAGGGAGAGGGAAAGAGAGGAGAAAGAGTGGGAGGGAGGAGGAAGAGGAGAAAGGGGAGGAGGAGGAGGAGAGACAGGGCGAGAAGTAGGAAGAGGAGGAGGAGGAAGAGGAGCAGCAGGTGAAGAAAGAGAAGGAGGAGGAGATTAAATTAAACTGAGTAATAAGATATAGGTGGAGACGAGTGATAGGGACATGATAATGCCTAAGATAATAACGATGCAGGATATGACAGTGAGGACATAACTATAATGATGATGATGATGACGATAATGATCATGCTGGTAGTGATGATGATGAGAAGGAGGAGGAGGAGGAAGAGGAGGAAAAGGAGAAAGGAGAAAGTGAAGATGATGGAAATTACGATGATAATGAGAAAGGAAAGGAGAGATATATGAAGAACGGAAAAAAGGCAACATAACAATGAAGGAAAAGATTATTATGATGATGATGATGATAAAAAAGATGATGATACAGATGATGGTGATGATGATGATGAGGAGGAGGAGAAGGAGGGGGAGGAGGAGTAGGAGGTAGAGGAGAGAAGATTGTACAGGATAGAAGAAGGCGATGATTTCAGAGGATGATGAAGACGAGTAAGAAAATGAGGCAAGGGAGAGAAAGAGACAGTAGTAAGGTGTTGGAGAAATATAAAGAGGAGGATGATGAAAGATGGCTAACGTTAATAATGAAGAGAGAGAGAGAGAGAGAGAGAGAGAGAGAGAGAGAGAGAGAGAGAGAGAGAGAGAGAGAGAATGGATGCTACGAGTCAGTTGAAGGGAGAAACATGTTGCCTTCGTCCAGAAAATAACTGAGGGAAGTAAAGGGAGAGGGAGACTGGAAGAGGAAGAAGGAGGCTGAGGGAGGAGACAGGGCAGCTGAGAGAGAAGGAAGGAAGATGGGAGGGATGGATGGAGATAAATGAAATGGATAGCTGAAGGGAAAAGTGAAGGTGTCAAATGAACTGGTATTTATATATTATCTTTAACCTACGTCAGCAAGAATTAAGAGGGGCTGGGAGAGGAAGGGTGAGAAAGATGGAAGTTGGGGATGGAGTGATGGAGAGATTGGGAGAATGATGGAGAAATTGAAGGAAGGAGAGGAGGCTGGGTATCAGGATATGAGCTTAGAGAAAAAAGCGAGATAAAGAATAGAGAGAACTGTAGTTGAGGAGTGATAGGGAGAGACTGAAGAGTAGAGGAAAGAAAGGGAGAAGAGAAGAAATGAATGGATGATAACGTAATAAGTGGAGAAAATATAATGGAGAATTGCAAGAAGGTGGCCGAGGAAGCAGAGAAGGAGGCACATGTGAGGGCAAATACTTGTTGGTGGGAGTAAAGCGAAAAAATGAGACAAAAAGAAAGAAGGAAACAAGGCAAGGAGACGAGATGGGGGCCTAACTGAGAGAGAAGTGAGATCGACGAATGGCTGGAAGGAAGGTTAAGTGTTAAATGAAGCTGTTAATGTGTTGCCTAAGTCAGCTGGAGTCGGTGGGTGTTGTGGCAACCAACCTTATATCACTGGTGCCACAGAGAGAGAGAGAGAGAGAGAGAGAGAGAGAGAGAGAGAGAGAGAGACTCAAAGATGTACCTGTATTTTTTCACAAATAATGTTCTCTTACTTTTTAGCTTAATCCTAGTGTAATGATTACGATTTTAACTGTGTTAGTGTTCCTGAAGCTGATTGCACTTTTTAACATTAATAGGTTTTTCTACTATGTGTGTGTGTGTGTGTGTGTGTGTGTGTGTGTGTGTGTGTGTGTGTGTGTGTGTGTGTGTGTGTGTGTGTGTGTGTGTGTGTCTGTCTGTCTGTCTGTCTGTCTGTGTGTGGAGACTGTTGTTCAGTTGATGGTAAAATGAAGGTGTTGTTTGGTTGTTGGTCTGGTAATGCAGGTTGTGTTAGTGTGAAGGCTGCTGCTATTGTTGTTATTGCTGTTGTTGCAGTTGTTTGTGGTGGTATCGTAGTTTTGTTGTTGTTGTTGTTGTTTGTGGAGGTATCACAGTGTTTCGTTTTTGTTGTTGTTGATGGCATTATAGTATCTCCAAATGATGATGCTAATGATGATGATGATAAAAATGTAGGTGTTGCTGTTGTTTTTTGTCAAAAATGGTTGGGATGGAGGGTGTGAACTGTGATGATGATAATGATGATGATGTTGTTGTTGCTGTTGTTTGCGTTGTTGTAATGGTTGTGAGTGATGTTCTTATTATTAATGTTGTTGCAACCGGTGATGGTTGTGATAGTAGTTGTGAATGAGGCTTTTGTTGTTTGTGTTGTTTTTGTTGGTGGTTTACCTGCCTTACTGTCTGAGAAGCAGAGTTGTATGAAGATGGTGTTAATTATACGGTTTATGTATTTTACTGTATTTTCATCACTTCATACTATTAACACTGATTTTTACTGAGCAAAACAAGTATCTGTTTCAATTTTTCCTTTCTCTCTCTCTCTCTCTCTCTCTCTCTGCAACAGTCAAACATAATGTACAGAGAGATAGACAGGAGGAAGGGGTGGGGTAGGGGAAAGCTAGGAAGACAAGGGGGAGGGTATTGTTACGGAGTGATTTGGGAGAAAGTGAGGGAAAGAGAGGAGGAAGAGTAGGAGGGAGGAGGGGGAGGAAGAGGAGGAGGAGAGACATGACGAGGAGGAGGAAGTTGAGCAGGAAGAGAAGAAAGAGGAGGAGGAGAAGAAAGCTAAACTGAGTAATAAGATGTAGATGGAGACGAGCGATAGGGAAATGATATTGCCTAAGATTCTAAGGATGGACGATATGACAGTGAGGACATAACACTAATGATGATGAAGATAATGAAGATGATGATCATGATGATAGTGATGATGAGGAGGAGGAGGCGAAGGAAGTGAAGGACGAGCTGGAGGAGGAAGAGGAGGAGAAGGAGAAGAGGGAAAGTAAAGATGATGGCAGTGTGACGATGATATGTTGGAGGGGAAGGAGGGATATATATATAAGGAATGGAGAAAAGAGAAAATAACGATGAAGGAAAAGATGATGATGATTGTCACGGGGTTTTTAAGAATTTAAAAATTGGATAAAGGTTATGTGTTTTGCTTGAAAATAGAGACAATGAATTGACTTGTGAAAACAAGCAGTAATTGATACTTTATGCCGGCTTAATTCGCCGATTTTCTAAGGACGAGAATTTATAAACTTTCTCAACAGTACACAGCAGAGACTAATTACTCACACGCGCTGTTTGTTAGTACTGTTAGCCTCTGGAGAAAGTGACTCCACCCCTGATAATCAATAACTAATGCTATTAATGATAAACAGGTTCTTGCCAGTGCATTAACTCCAGGCTGGCACAACGGATTTAAGCTTAGTACAAGAGGACTGGCCTAAGTACTAGTTATGAATAATGCAAAGCGTTTATGCAAACTAGGAGCGGCAAGTAAAATAAGCTTAATGTGGAGAAATAAAATACGAGTTTACATTATATTAAGCTCAAGAAAAAGTAAGAAAAAGAACTGTAAATTTATCAATTACAATGAAATAAATTTTCATTACATGAATCTCAAATGAATTCAAAATAAGAACACACTCACTCGCTCACTCAAAAGCTAAACTCTTAAGCCTAGGAAAAACGAAAGGAAATACTGGTCATTAGAGTGGGCTAGGCGGAATGAACTGGGCGCTGGTGCTAGGATGGACGCTGCATACGCTAAACCTCTCGCTGATTCACACTAGGTGGAGATTTCAGGAACTTGCTGTGGCGGCGCTGCTCCTTCTTTCGCGACGCTCTACCCCTGACTGACTTCAAATTGTTAGAGAGAGGCGAGGGCCGGCCGCGCTTGCTAACGGCCAATGTAAATAATGTGAGCGATACACACTCAGAATAAATCACTCAGCGAAGGTGCTAATGTCGCGCACAAGGGTGATCTCTTATGAAAGAGTGAAAAATGTTGTAAAAACCGTCCCAATCGAGCGAATGCGTGGACGGTTGAAATGAGTGATACAGAATGAGAATTCCACTAGAATTCGCGTTTTTCATAGTGAAAAAAAATGTCACAAACTTATAAACACGCACACGCCAATTCGTGACATTACACCCCATCAAAATCAATTTTTTTTTTTTCTTCAGAAAATTTTTTTTTGAATTACGTACATATAAATCCTAACTCAGTCACACAAGACTCACACTGTGGTGTGTGTACTACCCTGCTACAGGAGAAAATCACAGTAGCCCATGAGCGTAAAAACCTCGTATTTACGTTAATAGAAGCAAGCTTGAGGGAAAAAACTCTGTGATGACAGTGAAAAATCCTGTACTCAGGCCAAACTGAGCGAAATGTTCGCTATATTTACATTAACAACTAATTGTTATGTAGTGTGATGTATGTAATACACGGTGTAGGTGTGACAGTTGTTGTGTAACTGTGTCTACGTGTAAAATGATATAATACAAAATCATACTAAAGAGACGATGGGGCAGAAGAGAAGAGGCGGCAGCATGCGGCAGGGATGATCAGCTGATCTGCACCTGCCAGCTGCACCTGCGAAAGGAATCAAGGTGGAGCAGCAAAAGTGTCATTTCTCTCTCTCTCTGCCTAGCAATCAGTACTTATGTTTATTATTAACCCACGCCGTCCCAGCGACGTGAATTAACGTCCGCACATGATGTGCACTCATGTCCCGGCAACATGAATTAACGCGGCAACATTGCAAGTTGCATAATTTTCACATTTTCAAAAATCGCACCTGAATTTTGTTTTGCCCGCCTACGCAAGCCTCACCTACTCACCGCCAGGCGGATAATCCCCTAGACCCAGATTAACCCCACCAGACCCTGTGATCCTCCACTTACCTGTCGGCAGTCACCCAGGTCAGACATGGCGCATTGTGGGCTGTCAGACGAGGAGACACAAGTTGCCCTGGATACCTTTACAGGGGATAGTGATTCCCCAATGGACGACGACACCCTCGATGTCGATTATGTGCCGCCTGAGGAGGTTACCAGCAGCAGTGATGAGGAGGTCCCTTCCCCAAGGAAAGTCAAATATATTGCATATAGGAGGGCAGGGGACGGCCAGCCTGCACCACGTGCTGCATCTAGGCAGCAACATCTACCATCAGATGAGGACGAGGACGAGCACGAGGACGAGGAAGCAGTACATGGTGGCATATTTTCCTGGCTGGGGAAGGAAAAGATATCGCCACGTGGGACTGGGACAGGCGACACATCGCGACTGTTCCACAGGTATGTTCCTTCTATGTGTTCTGTGGCAGGAAGTAGTGGTGTGGGGATGGTTAGGGCAGCAGAAAGTGAAAGTGTTGGGGTGGGAGAGCGCAGACAGATTCGTGAAAGCGAGAGTGGTGTGGGGGAGGCAACATGTCCTCGTGGTGTTCGTGTTAGGCGTGGTGTGAGTTAGCAGAAGGTGAAAGCACTTGTCTAACATGTAAAGGGGTAATATGGAAATATTGAAAGTATTATAAAAGGTGAATAATTAGATTTCGAGTGACCTGAACTCACGTGTTTACGCTATTGCTATGCTCATTCTTTTTGTAAAGCATGTACATCTATGAAAGCAATTGTATAACATGTAGAGGGGTAATATGTTATATTGGAAGTATTATAAAAGGTGAATAATTAGATTTCGAGTGACCTGAACTCACGTGGTTACGCTATTGCTATGCTCATTCTTTTCGTAAAGCATGTACATCTATGAAAGCAATTGTATAGTTACTGTAAAGTTAGTATGTAAGTTGAAAAATAGTCTAAGTTGAAAGTCACACAACATACATTCAGTAGGTAAATAAGCGCTATAATTCTGTTCACGGTGTAAGATGAGTGGAAAATTCCCCAGTGGCTCCTAATTTAGCCACCAATTATGGGATAAGCTGTCTCCCAGTGGACCACCATCCCACCTCACTCTCTCTCTCTCTCTCTCTCTCTCTCTCTCTCTCTCTCTATATATATATATATATATATATATATTTGGATAAGGCTTACTGTAAATCGTGTACTACTGTGAAAGCAAATGTCTGACATGGAAAAGGCCAGAATGTAAAGTAAGAAGTACTATAAAGGGGGAGAAAATAAATTCAGAGGTGAAAAAATAATGACATGACATGATTTACCTACGTAAATTAACGCTACTTCTATGCTAATTCTTTTCATAAAGCATGTACTTCTGTAAAAGCAATTGTCTAACATGTAAATGGGTAATAAGTTATGTTATAAGTAATCAAAAGGGTGAAAAAATAGAATCTGAGTTGAAAAAAGCATGAAAGACCAAGTTGTCATTTTGTAAATAAGCGCTATTCTTATGCTAATTCTTTTCGTACAGCAAGTACATCTATAAAACTAATTGTATAACATGTAAGTGGGTTATATAGTATGTTATAAGTAATCTAAAAGGTGAAAAAATAGAATCTGAGTTGAAAAAAGCATGAAATAAAATGATCTCACTTGGTAAATAAGCGCTACTTTTATGCTAATTCTTGTCATAATGCCTCAAAATATGTACAAACAATTATGTAAAGTTGAAAATGGTATGATGTTATTGTGGAAGTAATATGGAACATGAAAAAATACAATAGCTGATGAAATAACGATGTTTGCTACCATCGGTGACATAATCGACTGATTTCGCTAGGGTCGCACAATGGTACATACCTTATTTCTCATTTTTTTCTGTATAAAACCCAATATACTTGTGGTATACATATTTCCAACATATGAATACATGATAATAAACGTATACTGCATCAGTTCAGAGTACCCGTGCCACCATAGAAAACGTACAGCGAAAAGACTACTCATAGAGCATGGCAGTACCTGTCAAACTTACGTGCTCCAGGTAAGCCATTTCTGGACCCGAGGGACACTTTTCTTTGTGATTTTCCTTAGTTTCTGATCAAAAGCGAATGTTTGAGCAAAAAAAAAAAAAAAAAAAAAATGGTCCAAAAAAGCCGGGACTGGGGCGGACCAAAGCTCAGAAAACGTTGGGATTGGGCGGGTTAACCAGGAAACGTAGCCTTTGGATTTACAAATCTCTCAGGACCCTTGTAGTTTACTAGTTAACCTAGTATTATTAACCACAAAACGTGCCAGTTCTTGAATTGCTCAAATCTCTCAGAACGGGCAGTTTACTGGTTAACCTAGCATTACTAACCAGGAAACGTGCCAGTTCTTGAATTGCTCAAATCTCTGAGAACGGGCAGTTTACTGGTTAACCTAACTCTACAATTACAATTAATGACAGAAAGCTGAGAATCCCTACGCAATCTCGAGCAGGTCACATTTTAACACCCACCACGGGTGTGAACACTCATGTGGATAATGTGCATTCTCCGGGAATCCTATCGAGAAGGCCCACAGCTCGAGACATTCCACAAGATAATTCATACACAGCCTCAGATTGTCCTTACGGGGGTCTCACACTTTCCCTTAACCTATAGTATACATGTATATACAGGTCCTGGACGTAACTTGTCCTGTGGGACCAACGGGCAAGATGTCAGGTATTACTGGTACCCTTTTAACTGGGAACCAGGCTGGTCCTTGGATTACTCATATCTCTGAGGATGCCTGTCTTACAGAACCCAGCATTCAACAGTTGCCCATGTTAGTCAGCAGTTAGCAGGCGAGATTTCAAGTCTGTGCCTATGTTGTTACTTCCCTTGATGTATCTTACAACAAAGTTAAACTGCTGCAAATACAGTGTCCAGTGTGTTAATCTTGCATTAGCCATCTTAGTCGTGCTGAGACTAGTGAGTGGCATATGATCAGTTTCCAGAGTGAATGGTGCTCCATATAAATAATAGTAATATTTCTTAACACCATCAACCATGGCCAAGAGTTCCTTCTCAATAGTACTGTAATTCCTCTTGGCGGGTTTTAGCTTACGGCTGTGGTATGCCACTGGAAAGATTCCACCTTCCAATTCGTGCATTAATACGGCACCTACCCCATCTTGTGAAGCATCAGTGCGCAGTATGAAAGGTTTGTTGGAATCAGGCAACTGCAAGATAGGCTCCTTACACAGCATATTCTTAACCCTGCTCAGGTAGAGTCGGGTCTATGAGACCCCCCCCCCCTCCAGTTTGTTAGGTAAACTACCTTCTAAACACCCGGGAACCCTGTACCCCCCCAATAGCTGCCTGACTTTTTGTACCCATGTAGGGATGAAAGGGCAATTTCGAGCTCTTCACCGTTTCCGGTGTAGGGGGGGGGTCTTAGAGACCTGGCTCTACCTGAGCAGGGAGCTTTATTTTGTTCCCTGATTGCAAATAAGGTCGCAGCTTCAGGCACCCCAACATCACACCATGAAGCTCCATGATGCTACTACCAGTTGCACCACACAAAATTACAATCAGATTTTTTCATTTTTTCCCTGAATATTTAAAAAAGGAACTTTTTTTTATTTTTTTTAATTGGTAAAAATATATAATGAATTAGAAAATTAAGTTTATTTACATGGCTGTATTGCATATACATTGATGAATGTCATACCATGTTTGGATCTGTCATAAATAAAAGAAAAGTGTGTTTTCTGACCTAGTTTCTGACCTGGGTTTGGTAGACCCAGATCTACCTGAGGCGAAAGGGTGGACAAAGGTCTACCTGAGGAGAGTTAAGGGTGGCAAAAGATGTCTCTTGCACTTCTCCCCATTCAGTGGTGTTTGGAGCATGTTTTCGTAGCACCTCGTACAACGGTTGGGCAATGAGAGCAAAGTTGGGGATAAAACTCCTATAATACCCCACTAGGCCAAGGAATGCCCTAACCTGTTTCTTGGTCATAGGTCTCAGGGCTTCTCTAACTTTCCTAATCTTGTCACCCTGACACCTGCAGCGATTGTTGCCAACAATGTGTCCGAGGAACTCCACCTCACTGTGAGCAATTTTACATTTGCTAGGCTTCACAGTCATGTTGAAACTCTGGAGTCTGCTGAAGACAATTTCCAAGAGTCTGAGGTGCTCCTCCAACGTGGCAGAATGAACGAGGACATCGTCATCGAACATCTCTACTCCTACAATACCATGGAGCACTTGTCTCATGGCACGATTGAATACTGCTGGGGAATTGGTAAGTCCAAATGGGAGGAGTTTATACTGATACAACCCCCTAGGAGTACCAAAGGCAGTGAACTGACGGCTCTTGGGGTGAAGGGGAATCTGAAAGAATCTCTTTGCCAAATCGAGCTTTGTGAAATATCATGACCCTGCCAGCTTGGAGAAGATGGCTATGTGGTCACCCATCGGCTCAGCATCCACTTTGGTGATTGCATTTAGCCTCCTATAGTCGCCACAAATCCTGACTCCACCATCCTTCTTGCGAGTACTACCATTGGACTACAGTAAGGAGATGAGGACTTTTCAATAATACCTGCAGAATCCATGTCAGCAATTTCATTGTCTACTGCGTCCAGTAGTCGCATGGGAATCGGATATGGCTTAACCTTTACGGGAGTATTGCTGGTCAATTCAGTTTTGTGACAATCAACCTTTGCAAGTTTAGGTTGGTCAGAGAAGACATCAGCATACTGACGGAGCAGTGACCTTATAGCATTCTGGTCACCTAATGCTAAGACAGTGTTAAATTAAAACATCTCCGACAGTCTCCTCCTGATGGGACTGAACGGTTAAGGGCTCGTCATCATGGTCATCAGCTGGGATCACCGCGGCTGCCCCGGTTTCTTCCAGTGGCTGGTCACTATCATCAGCTACTCGTAGGCCAGTCTCCACAGGGTTTGACTCATGATAAGCCTTCAACATGTTAATGTGAAACCTTTTGCGAAGATGCTCAATCTGAATTATGTAGGTGAGGTCTGAAATGCGCTCTACTACATCAAATAGACCCTTCCACTGTGCCAACAACTTGTTCTGGGGAGTAACACCAAGCACTTATTGCCTGGACTAAACTTCTGGAGTTTTGCCGTCTTATCATAATAGGCTTTCTGAACTTCATGCGCCTTGATCAATTCTTCCATAGCTAACTCGCATGTCGACTGAAGGCGGTCAGCTAGATCAAGGACGTAGTTGTAGGTGGTCTTGACCTCAGGGTCGGGTTCTTCAACGTCCCATAATGCGCTAAGGACTTGAAGTGGTCCATGGACCGACCTTCCATACACCAGTTCGAAAGGTGAGAACTTCAAGGAATGCTGTGAGGCTTCTCGATAAGCAAATAGAAGAGGAGCGGTGAACCGCAGCCATTCCTTTGGCTGTTCGGCGGGCATGTGCTTTAACATCTTAAGAGTCCCATTAAACCTCTCACACAACCTGTTACACATGGGATGATAAGGCGTAGTTTGCAGGCCTCGGATGGACAACAACCTGAATGCTTCGTTCATCATTGTAGAGGTGAACTGCGAACCCCGGTCGCTTAAGACCTCCTTGGGGATACCTACGTGACAGAACACTTCAATCAATGCCTCAACAACAGTGACAGCCTCTATATTCTTAAGGGCCATGGCTTCAGGCCACAGTGTGCTGAAATCAACAATAGTGAGGATATACCTTGATTCATCACTTGCCCTAGGAGAGATTGGCCCAAAAATGTCAACTGCTACTCTCTCGAACGGTTCAGAGATTATAGGCACTGGTTTCAATTGCGCAGGACGGACACATCCCCGGTCAGTAGTACGCTGACACACGTCACAGGAACGCACAAGTCTTGTTATTTCCTGTCCCATTCCTGGCCAGAAAAAGTCAGCATTGATGTGGTCAGAGGTTTTCTTTTGGCCCATGTGACCTCTCATCACTGAACAATGACCTAATTCGAACACTGCCCGGCGATACTTCGCGGGAACGACGAATTGCAGTCGAACCTTGCCCTGGGGTGTTTGTGACTCACGGTATAGCCATCCTCGCTTGCGAAGGAACCTGGCTTGACCTCCCCGTGAATACTTAATCACTTTACCCTCCAGCTTCTTACGCACTGAGGCAAGTGTCGGGTCAGACTGTTGTTCTTGGACAACATCTTGACTACGAATCAGATCTTGCGGCATTGCAACGGTCAACGGGGTGATCCGATTCAGAGCCTTGGCCATGGCTCATGTTACTGCAACAGCCAAAGTCTGAGTAGCAACATCTACAGCACAACTGTTTTTGACCCCGGGTATGTTGCCGATAATGAGGTCAAACAAGGGTTCTGGCATGGCAACAGCAGCTGTCAAGCCAGTGTAGAAAGGATATACCACCTGGATACGTGCCTCAGGGAACAATCTCACTGATCCATCAATAAGTCTAACTTGGATCTGCTTACCCGTGTACTCGTCGGACCAAACTAAACTTTGCTTGACAGAGCAACCTGAGGAACCATTATCTCTCAGGACATTTACAGAAACACCTCCCACAAACCCTGGCTGAACAAGAAAGGCAGTGTTACTGGTGGAAGGGTCTGAGGAGGTAGCAGCCAGTCATTGGTGAGACTGCGGAACAAACGATGCAGCAAATGTGATGCCCTGAGAACTAGATGCCTAAGGGGTCGTGCTCGCCATCTGAGGAGCTGGAGCATTGACCACCTGTGGAGGAGGGTTCACTGTCGCTGGGGGACTAGTGAACTGTGAAGTACCTTTACTGGTGGGGTTGGCACCACCGTGCGCTTGTTGTGGAATGAAAGCTTCATTTGCATCCTGCCTCCAATACACTAAAGTCGATTGTCCTGACTGAGGGTTACGTGGTTTGTCCTTGCCTTGCTGCTGCTTGAAATACTGGTAATGCTGCTGGTTAGGGTTCTGCTTGCCGTACCACTTCCACTCAGGTTTCTAAGTATTTTGCCCCTGGTCCTTCTTCTGCGGTTTTGGACCTTGGCCATTATTCTGGGAGCGGCCTTGTTGCTGGGGTTCAGTTTGAGACTGTTTCCCAGATTTGTCAGCTTTCCTGTTCCAGGTGTGCTGCTTACGAGTTTGATACTCGTATGCAGTGAAGAATGCATCAGCCTTGTTTACCATTTGGCTGGCATCCCTTACCTGGCAGATTTTAAGCTGAGCCATAAGTTCGGCAGGCCACGACTTATCTAGCTGCAAGTGCAGCATAAGGTCTATTATCCCTTCATGTGTGGAAGGAGTTTCATCTTTCTCCATCCACTCATCTAAGTAAGCCGTAAGTCGATCAAGAAACTGAACGGCAGTCTCTTTTTCTTGTAAATGTGCCCTTATAAACTGACTCTTGGCGTCATCAACTGTGAGACTGTACGCTTTGACGAGTGCGGCCTTCATTGTCTCATACGTGAGATTGTCTCCACGAATTCTGTGGAGAATATCAAGGGCAGGGTCCTCAAACAGCCTAAGAAACTGAAGCCACTTAGCTGCCTCATCCAGCTGGTAAAGCTGAACCATGTCTGCAAAACGAGCTATGAATGGCTCGATTCTCTCGCCTTCCTTGTATGGAGGAAGCTTGATGTGTGGGGTCGCTGTGGAGCTTGGGTTAGCTGCACCAGATGCGTCTGAAGCCAAGGAGTCTCGCTTGAGCCTCAGCATCTCAAGTTCATGTTTTTCACTTGCCTCATGCTCGGCACGTTCATGTTCTCTCTTTCTCGCTATTCTCGTTCGTATTAACTTTGTTCTCACTCTTGTTCTAACTCGAGTTCGCATTGTTTTTGCTCATATTCGCGTTGTTGTCGCTCTTGTTCTAACTCGAGTTCGCGTTGTTTTTGCTCGTATTTGCGTTGCTGTCACTCGTGTTCACGTTCTTTCTCATGTTCCTCGCATTGTTTTCACTCGTGTTCACATCCTCTTTCGCGTACTTCATGAGCATCTTTCTCACATTGTTGCTCATAATTAAACCGTGAGAGGACGTAGGCTTGGATTTTTTTCTGGGTCACTAAGCCCCATATCTCTAGCTTTCTGTACATAGACATTGGCAGCCATGATGCTAACTCAGTCTGAGTGAGCTAAAGACTAAGTACTGACTGCTGTTTTGCAGAAGAATGCCAATAATCAAGAGTAAAGAATATAGGCACAGGTTAGTGATGACCAGTTTTATCTAGTTAAACTGATAAAGAAAGAAAATAAAAAAAAAAACAACTGACTGTAAAAACTATGATGTAAAATTAATAGAAATGAATAATCACCAGTAAGATAGTCTCTATAGACTTTAATGATAAATACCTAAGTATGAGTGAGTAAGTATTATTTCGAGAATAACTTTAGAGCTAGGAGTTAATATCCTGGAATGAGGTTGCCAGATGTCACGGGGTTTTTAAGAATTTAAAAATTGGATAAAGGTTATGTGTTTTGCTTGAAAATAGAGACAATGAATTGACTTGTGAAATCAAGCAGTAAGTTATACTTTATGTGCCTTACTTCGCCGATTCTCTAAGGACGAGAATTGATAAACTTTCTCAACAGTACACAGCAGAGACTAATTACTCACACCCACTGTTTGTTAGTACTGTTAGCCTCTGGAGAAAGTGACTCCACCCCTGACAATCAATAACTAATGCTATTATTGATAAACAGGTTCTTGCCAGTGCATTAACTCCAGGCTGGCACAACGGATTTAAGCTTAGTACAAAAGGACTGGCCCAAGTACCAGTTATGAATGATACAAAGCGTTTATGCGAAATAGGAGCGGCAAGTAAAATAAGCTTAATGTGGAGAAATAAAACACAAGTTTACATTACATTAAGCTCAAGAAAAAGAACTGTAAATTTAATAATTACAATGAAATGAATTTACATTTCATGAGTCTTAAATGAATTCAAAATAAGGAGAACACACTCACTCGCTCATTCAAAAGCTAAACTCTTAAGCCTAGGAAAAACGAAAGGAAATACTGGTCAGTAGAGTGGGCTAGGCGGAATGAACTGGGTGCTGGTGCTAGGATGTACACTGCATACGCTAAACGTCTTGCTGATTCACACTAGGTGGAGATTTCAGGAACTCGCTGTGGCGGCGCTGCTCCTTCTCACACGACGCTCTACTCTTGACTAACTTCAAATTGTGAGAGAGGGGCCAGGGCCGGCCGCGCTTGCTAACGGCCAATGGAAATAATGTGAGCGATACACACTCAGAATAAATCAATTAGCGAAGGTGCTAATGTCGTGCACAAGGATGATCATTTATGAAACAGTGAAAAATGTTCTACAAACCGTCCCAATCGAGCGAATGCGTGGACGGTTGAAATGAGCGATGCACAATGAGAATTCCACTAGAATTCGCGTTTTTCATAGTGAACAAAAATGTCACGAACTTATAAACACTCTCGCGCCAATTCGTGACAATGATGATGATGAGAAGGAGGAGGAGGAGGAGGAGGTGGAGGAGAGAGATTCAGGAGGTAAGACAATTGTACAGGATAGAAAAAGGAGATGATCTCAGAGGATGATGAAGAAGATTTAGAGAATGAGGAAACAGTGAAAAAGAGAATAATAAGGTGTAGGAGAAATATTAAGAGGAAGATGAAGACAGATAGCTAACGTCAATGATGGGAGAGAGAGAGAGAGAGAGAGAGAGAGAGAGAGAGAGAGAGAGAGAGAGAGAGAGAGAAGGGATGCTGCGAGTACAATGAAGGGAAAAACATGTTGCTTTCGTCTAAAAAATGAATAAGGAAAATAAAGGGAGAGCGAGACTGGAAGAGGAAGAAGGAGGTCTTCGTCCAGAAAAAGTCTGAAGGAAATAAAGGGAGAGGGAGAATGGAAGAGGAAGAAGGCGCCTGAGGGAGAAAACAGGGCAGCTGAGAGAGAAAGAAGAAAGATAGATGGGAAAGACGGAGAAAAATGATATACACAGCTGAAAGGAAAAGTTAAAGTGTTAAATGAAGGGGTATTTATGCCTACGTCAAGAAGAGTTAGTGGGAGGGGCTGTGAGTGTGAGTGGGGGGGGGGAGATGAAAGTGAAGGGCTGGAGTGATGGAGGGAGGGAAGGAATGAAAAGAGAAGTGGGAAGAGGTGGTTGAGGGATTACCATAGGAGATAAGAGAAGGGAAAAGAGAGAGGAAGTCAGGAAGGGAAGGCTGGAGTTGACAATGAGTAACTGAGACAGATTGAAGAACGAAGGAAAAAAGGAGAGACAAGAAGATTAGAATGGATGATTGGGTAAAATCATGTAAGATAAATAGGAAGACGCGAAAGAAGGAGGCCATGAAAGAAGAAAGGAAAGTTAACGTGAGGGAATACAACTTAAGGATAGGAGGAACGGAAAAAAAAAAAAAAAAAAAGAATAATGGGAATGGTGAAGAAAGGCAAGGAGAAGAGATGGGACAAGATGAGACGGAAGTCGGAGATGGATGACAGGCTGGAAGGAAAGTTAAGTGTTATATGAGGGAGTAAAAATGTTGCCTGCGTCAGCTGGAGTCGGGGTGATGTGATAACCGACCATAAATCACTGGTACAGTATGATTCACTCTTCATGCATTGTACGTACCTATCTCTGATGCGATTCAGCCTCATTTTTGTTTCTGTGTTCATTCAAAGTCTTTCCTAATTGTACGTGCCAACTTGTGTGTTTCAGTCTCCTGGCATTTAATTTTTTTTTTTCTCTCTCTCTCTGTACACACACACACACACACACACACACACACACACATATATATATATATATATATATATATATATATATATATATATATATATATATATATATATATATATATATATATATATATATATATATATATACATAATGTGTGTGTGTGTGTGTGTGTGTGTGTGTGTGTGTGTGTGTGTTTATTTCCAATCCTGCGTCCTCTCCTCGTTTTCAACACATTCTTCTCTCTTATTTTTTCTCTGTTTCTTCTTTTTTATATCCTGGTAGTTTTCCTCTCCTCATTACCTTTTTCTCACAACATTCTCTTCTCCTTTTCATTTATTTCCTTCTTTCCTCTCTCCACCTCGTACTCCTTCCTTTCGCTGTTTTTTTTTTTTTTTTCCCTGTTAGATCTTTCTTTCTCAGCAATAATTATCCAGCCGGAAGCAACCTTGGTAAATATCATGCATTTGCTCCCAGTTCTTACATCTCTCTCTCTCTCTCTCTTTGTCTCTGTCTGTCTGTCTGTCTGTCTGTCTCTCTCTCTCTCTCTCTCTCTCTCTCTCTCTCTCTCTCTCTCCCATTCATTTTTTTCCCTTTTCTCTCCCTCTTCCCTCCATCTCTTCTGTTATACTTCTCTTTGAGTCTTACTTCCAGTTCCTCCTCCTCTTTACCTATTTTTTTCTTTGGCTCTCCTCCTTTCTTACCTCCGGTCAGCACTTTTCTTCTTCCTTCCTCCCTTCTCCCTTCTTCCTGCTCTTGTCGCCTCCTCGTCCTTACATTTCTTTGATCTTCTTTTTCCTTATTTTATTCTTCTCAGCACTATTTTTTCTCTTCTCTCTCCTCGTCACCTTGTATGGTTTTCCTTCCTTGTTTCTTTGTTTTCTTATTTTTGGTTTCTTTTTCTTTTCACTTTTTCCCCACAACTCACATTTACTCTTATCTATTTTGTATTTTCCATTCACACCCATTTTCCCATTCTTAATTCCCTCCTTTTCCTTTTCTCTTCTTTTTCCCTCCCACTTCTTTCCTCCTTCTTCCCCCTTCTTAATACTTTCTCTGCTCCTCTCTTCCTTTCCTTCTCCTCCCTTATTGCATCCTTATTACCGTGTTCTTATGTTTTTTTTTCTCCTTCTCTCCTCTTTCTTTCGTCTCTCTCAGCAGTTAGTGTTCTTCCCATCTCTCTTACTTATTCTTCTCTGTTCTTTTTTTTGCTCTGCCTGTTTTCTTCCTTTGCTTTATTAATCCAGTTTCTTATCTTTTCTTTTTCGTTTTCTTCTCTTTTTCCTCCTCCTCTTTTCTTGTATATCCTGTTCCTTTTCCTTCCTCTTCCCCTTCACCTCTGCATTTTCTTTTTCCTTCTCTTTTCCTTCCTTTCTCTCTTTGTCCCTCTCTTAACTCCGTTTCCCTCAAATTTTCACTTTTCCATCTTTTTCCCTAAATCTTCCCTCTTGTCCACTCATCCTCTCTCCTTCTTTCTCGCTCTTCCTTTCATTTTTCTCGCTTGTTCTTCCTCTGCTCTTCTTTTTCCTCCACTTCACTCCTCCTTTTCCTCCTTCTCCCTTCTACCCTCTAATTATTCTGTCTCTTGTTCCTCTTCCCTCTGTTTTCTGCCCTAATCTTTCCTCCTTTCTTATCCATCCTCGTTCTCTCCTCCTCCTTAGCACTTTCTTTCCACCCTCGCATCATCGTTAGCGAAGACGTAGTACCTCATTTACCTCCTACTCCCACTCCCACCCTTCCACTTCTTCTCCTCTTCTTTCCTTTCTCCCTTCTTTCTTCTTTTTCTTCTTCCACCTCTCTTTTTTCCTCTTCATTTCCTTCTTCCTTCCCTTTTCTTTTTTGTTTTCCTTCTTTCTCCTGCTTCTCTTCTAGGCTACCTACTCCTCCCTTCTTTCCCGTTTCCTGTGCTTTTATTTCCCGTCATCTCTCTCTCTCTCTCTCTCTCTCTCTCATCATCTTCTCCTTTCTTCTTCTTCTTCTTTTCTTCTTCTTATCCTCTTTTTCCTCCTCTTATCTCCTTCTTCTTCTTCTCTTTCTTCCCAATAATCTTTTTTTCTTTCTGCATGTCTTTTTTTTTTTTTTCTCTCTGTCTCTCTCTTTGACTGCCTACCATTTCCGTTTTCATCCCTCCTCCTCTCCCGTCTTTTCGTTTTTACTCCTTTTCATTGTCCCTCACACACACTGTTTCCCTTCTTCCTTTCTTTTCTCTTCTATTCTCTGTTCTCCTCTACCTTTTTTTTTTTTTCACCTTCCTCTCAAATTCTGTGTTTTTATTCTGGTATTTGTTTCTTTCCCCCCATCCTTCATTCCTTGTATTCTTTCATTTTTCCATCCGTCTCCCTCTTCTCCCTCCTTCCTCCGTCGTGCATCTCCCTCCTCAGTACGTCTTTTATTCCTTTCCTCCTATTGCTCTTACTCAATATTCTTCCGATTTTTTCCTTTTTCCTCCTACGACTTCTTCCCTTCAGCCATGTTGTATTTCTATTCCTTTCCGCTTCTTCCCTTCGTCCTTAAGGCCCTGCATCACGATTGGAAACTAGCAGTTGCACCTTTACCTAAGATGGGTTTTAAAGTAAATAATCAATTGTTATTGCTATTTTAGCTTTAAATAATAGGTTATGAGTTGCTGAAAATTATTTTCAGTGACAAGTTAGTTGAAGATTTAGAATAAAATCATATACTCACACCATGGATTCTGGAACAGTCAGTCGTGGCTGACGAATCTCTTTCATTTCTTCATTGACAATAGTGATTAGTACAATGCAACAAAATCCATTACTATTTTCATCATTTTCCAGAAAGCATTTGATAAAGTCCCAACAAAAGTCTGCTTGGGAAAACTGATATCCGTGCTTGCAGCGGCAATGTGGATCGTCAATTGACTTATTGAACCTGGACAAAGGGTTATGAAAATGGAGCAGAATTAGAACGGACAAATGCTCGTGGGCCCTTCGGGCCTCTCGCTCTTGCTCCTGTGGAGGGCTCTCGCGCTGCTATAATATATTTTAGTTATACCTGTGGGCAAAAAATTATACGGAGATCCTATACCGGGCGACTGGAGCAGCGTTTTTTGGTCAAAATGTGATCGCTAATTAAATATAGTAAAGTTCTTCAATCGTGATGGGACCAAGTTTTTTCACATCAGCGATTTTTTTGCGATTTTTATGCCAATTTTGGTGCGATTTGAATGTGTAGTTTCGGCTGCCCAAAATACACATACACACACACACACACACACACACACACACACACACACACACACACACACACACACACACACACACACACACACACACACACACACACACACGTCTGCTGCTATAGTCTATTAGATGAATGGTACAAATGGAGTGCTGCAAGATGCGGTTCTGAGTTCCATATTCTTCTAATCTGTATGTGATATGATTTTGTTAATAAGAAAGACAATCATACACAAGGTAGACCCTCCCATATAAAGACATATGCTTCAGTGATATGATGCTAAGGTAATTTATTGAAATGATGCATGGCAATCGGAAACTGGTAATGATTAGCCCTAAGTACGAATTATTGGTCGTAAGAATTAACAAGGCTATTAGCTACCGTATGAATAATATGCAAACTGAGAAAGTACACTAAGGAAAATACCTTTCATAATCATTATAATAGATATTTTAATGTCACACATACCAGTGCAAAGGGACAGTAAAGAAAGGTAACTGAGTGCATTCATAGGTAGAGCATTAGAATTCAAGTAAAAATTAATTTCCCTCAACTTTTACATTTCCTTTGTTTGCTCTTCAATGGGGAGTTGTGTTTGTGCGAGGAGATGACTGTAAGGTGGTGAGAGAAGTGATGTATTATCTAAAAGGGCGGGGTTTGGTCCTATGCTGGGGGAGGGAACGGTCTCAAGCCTGAAATTTTCAACAGATATTTCGGGAAGCTAGACAAAATGTATATGCCTCTGTACAACAAGCTTAAAATTAAACCGAAACGCTTGAGTTTGCAGACCATCCGATATTTTTTCAGTTTGATTCTGCCTAAAAGTTTATGCTTAATGAGGCACATATGTTTAGTGATGGAGCTGGATGTTTGAATAAAAGGCTTCACTTTCTGCCAATCTGAATATTCAGCTCAACCTCTGGCTAAGTGTAATAATTTGGCCATTATACATTTTTGTTGCAGTATACTGCACCCTTAAGAAGATTGCTCCTACTTGCCTGTGGTAGGATTCAGGTAGAAATGTACCTCCCTGCCTTTGTTCTTTTTGAAATTATGAAATAATCAAAATTTAAGTACTATTATGATTTAGTTTATGATCAGTTTGGATCAGATTTAGAAATATTCGATCAAATACGCGCAGAATTGTTAGAATTTCCACCAAAACCACTTCAGATTTTTCTTCCTTTTAATTTTCAAGTTCAGCCTTACAAGCCAACTGCTGTCTTCTTTCACATTTAAAGGTCAGCCATTTTGCATAACATGTATTTGCCATGCATACCCGCGTGCGCGCCCACACGCGCGCACACACACACACACACACACACACACACACACACACACACACACACACACACACACACACACACACACACACACACACACACACACACACACACACACACACACACACACACACATTTGCATTCCATCAAAAAATCTTGATCTTAAAATAGACAAATTTTAACATACGATACGCACAAAATATAAACATTTATTCAACATGTCAAACACGAGCAAGCATGGTTTTTCTTCTCTCCATCGTGTCAATAAAATAATTCAGAACCGTCTTCAGATCAAGACTGTCAAGTCTCCTGGAATGAACACTCAGACACACTGTGTGGTTTAGCAAGTTGTGGATCACTGTGTTTATCAAGTAAATCACTCAATCCGTAGATGCTGTAGAGTTACGATAACAAAACAAAGAAACATAATTATAAACACAATAGAGAGAAAATAAACTTACAGGCCAGAAGCCAACAGAGAGCTATCGACAACACTTGGCGAATGACAGGAATTTCATTGCCACACAATGCAAACATTAAAAAAACATCATAACACTACCACGGTGTATCTGAAATAGTTGTGCCAACTAAATTTATGATAATATTCGACATATAGTACCATATTTTACTTACAAGCTTGATCAGTTTCATGAGTTGTTACTGAACCTTCAATCTTAGTTGAAGTTTTGACAAATTAATATACACAAAAAATTAGGGGGGATATAGCCCCCCTAGCCTCCCCAGAAATTACGGCCCCGGGTATACTGATTTAAATTTCTTGAAAATTGTAACTGTTCTTCCTCCATACCCATCAGTATGCTGTACAAACTTCCCCGCTAATAACATTACAGCAGTCCTGAATGATGTCCCTAGTATGCATTCAATAAGAACAATGAATTTTAGTGCAGAAGTCGAGATATGTGAAGGTGTATGGCATGTAAAAGCATCGTTGTACCTCGGAGAATGGACCATCAGGACTATACACAGAGACTAACACACACAAAAAGTAGATCAAAAGCACTTAGAACACAACAATGTCATACCCAGACCTTGATTCTGTTGATGGCCTTGACGTTTGATCAATCTGCACCTTTATTGCATAGCTTCTTTTCACCCTCACACATCATGTATACGCCGAGTTTGTTGCAAATCGAAGTGCGCCTTGAACCCAGCTCAAAATGCGTTACCTTGACCTCACCGTACAGCGAACTGCACCAAAGCTGAATCACGTTTTTTCAGACCCATAGATACTCTATGTGGTAAGTCACTAATTTGTTCGAAAACAGATAAGAATTCATGAATATATAAAGCCTGCAAAGTGATCAACAATGTGGCATGTGGCATGTGGTTTACAAAGACTGGTCAAATTACACTAGATATAATGGTTAATATTTTTGGTGGCGTTCCCGGTCAAATGATGCAAATCGTTATTTAAGCAGGATAATAATGGAAACACGGATTAACTTTCCTAGCACTGTGTTAATTGAGCCACTATAGCCACTATGCAGTCATACAGCTAACAGACCATTTCATTCAGCTTAGGTGAGGTTTTTAAAATTATAGTAGTTATATTATAACTTTCATGATCCCTTTAACTTTTCTCAGCTGACGAATAGAATCGTCAGCTGGTAAAAAGAATATTTATTAAATGCGCCGTTGTATGAAATGGGTTAACTGGTCAGTTGTAGAGACCTTAAGAAAGAGACGCGACAATGCGGTTGGTTGCTAACTGCTGATGAATTAAATGACATGATGTGTCTTTCACTGATGTCTGGGGTCGCGTATGTAAAGCCCCCTAAAGAGTTCTTGCCATATAGATCTCGAAATTAGTTAACTAATGTAACAGATCCATTAGTTTCTTTTCTTTTATTGCGTTTATATTAACTACATATCTACTGTGGAACATTCTGTAGCTGTATGAGTGAAGGCATATCGTATACAGAAGAAATCTTATATACAAGTCCTTCTGCCTGGGAACGCCACTCAGCTTGCATTCTTACTATCTCAAGACGATTTTTTTTTTCGGCCTCGAGAAGACATCAACTGGTGAGGTTAGATACAGTCTTTATTAACAACTCGACTGAGATGTGCATTACGCAAAAGAAAAAAACATCCTCAGGTGGTAACAAAGATAAATAAAATAAGTCATGGGATTCAGGGGGTTAAGTTTAGGAGAGTTTAATATTACGCTGTTGATCCAGTCACTACTAACTAAAATTCTGTCTTACATCACCTTCTCCCAACCATCATTTTATCATTTCCTCTTCTCAGCTCCACCTTCTTCCATCTATTCCTCCCTCCCCTTTCCTTCTCTCTCCATTACCTCCGGTCCTGCCATCATCATTAGCACCTCTGACGTCATTAGAAGCCTCTTACCTGTCCACCTCACATTTCTCTCTCTCTCTCTCTCTCTCTCTCTCTCTCTCTCTCTCTCTCTCTCTCTCTCTCTCTTTCACACACACTAACGTTAGTCATTCTTTTTTAAAATAACTTTTACGAAAGCACAAGCAATCAACAATGCGATCTTTACTATTGTTTTTCGTTTGTAATAAGTAGTCCTGCACAATAGAACGCTCTTTCGGCCTCGAGTGATGTCGGTGGCGCTGAAGTGTGGGCTTTAAATATTTGATCCAGACCGTGTATTTTCCCTCCTGCTAATTCAAGCACACCAAATTCCTTTCCCAGGTGCTTTCACTTTCTGTCAACATGAATATTTCTAGTGTGAACCTGTTCTGTTGCTGCTGGTAGCATATCTGCGAGTGTCACTGTGTTACCTACTGTATGACTGAAGCATTATCACTATCAGGGTTGTATCTCACAACTTGTCAAAGCATCCTCAGATCCTACATATAACATTCTTGCCACTATATTTTTGCTGGCTCCAATAGGGCTGTTATTTATGTCAGTTCTGTTAATCCTCCTTCACAACTGTTGTAAAGCTTTCCACAGTGTAAGTACTTCATAAGGCCAACCAAAACTTTACTTCACCTTTCATTGATGCTTTTGTAGAGGGAATTCTTCATTTTCACAAAGAACGGAGAATTCTGTCAGCAGTTGGTCTGCCTAGTTCCTTACCTAGACTGAGCCCTGTTTCTCCC
Organism: Coenobita brevimanus; assembly: GCF_032717465.1. Classification (NCBI taxonomy): domain Eukaryota; kingdom Metazoa; phylum Arthropoda; class Malacostraca; order Decapoda; family Coenobitidae; genus Coenobita; species Coenobita brevimanus. The sequence goes on along the minus strand of NC_136957.1, from coordinate 22,039,762 downwards.
TTGTCTATTGTTTTGATCACTAATAGGCGCCATTCTAAAACTGGATAAATTCCTCTGAATGCAGGATGAACTGAAGAAAAAATGCCATAATTTTGAGAAAGTTAAATCGTTTATTTCCATACCTTCAGTGCACGAAGCCTTTCCCAAGCTTAATGTAATCGTCTTGAGGCAGCAGGAATGAAAGATGACATCGTACTGAAAAGGTCAATTCATGTATTATCAGATATCTCCTTTTAGCTAAATATGTTTATACGTAGGTAACAATGATATGGTAAAAAATATTTCATTAACGTGGCGCAGTTCATGACGACTTTCAAATCCGTTCACTACAATGCAAGAACATGATAAAAATTGGATTGCGCTAAAACTGTTACTAATATATACTGTATCTTTACAAATTCGCTATGACAACGTGAGGTCTTCACTAAGGTGATTATAACCGTCCGGTGATAACAAGAATAAAATGAAATACGTCACAACTGAATGGATAATGATAACGGAACCCACAAATGAACCCAAGAGAGAGAGAGAGAGAGAGAGAGAGAGAGAGAGAGAGAGAGAGAGAGAGAGAGAGAGAGAGAGAGAGAGAGAGAGAGAGAGAGAGAGGGAGAGAGAGAGAGAGGGAGAGAGAGAGAGAGAGCCTGAAGAAGGAATTAAAACAGGGTGTGGGCGAGGCATGAGTGAGGTAGGGTAAGCGAGATCAGTTAGAGTGAGGAACAAGGCAAATGGAGTGAGTCAGAGAGGAGGCAGGAGAAAGACGTGGGAAGATAGAAGAATAGCAAAAGAGGGAGGGAGATGAGGGATGAAAAGAGTGGCAGTAAAAGAATATAAATGAATTAAAATTATACTTTGAATACAGGAATCCCAGAGCTATACAGTATGAGAGATGAATACAGGAATCCCAGAGCTATACAGTATAAGAGATGAATGCAGGCATCCCAGAGCTATACAGAGCTATACAGTATAAGAGATGAATACAGGAATCCCAGAGCTATACAGTATAAGAGATGAATACAGGAATCCCAGAGCTATACAGTATGAGAGATGAATACAGGAATCCCAGAGCTATACAGAGCTATACAGTATAAGAGATGAATACAGGAATTCCAGAGCTATACAGTATGAGAGATGAATACAGGAATCCCAGAGCTATACAGTATGAGAGAGAGAGAGAGAGAGAGAGAGAGAGAGAGAGAGAGAGAGAGAGAGAGAGAGAGAGAGAGAGAGAGAGAGAGAGAGAGAGAGAGAGAGAGAGAGAGAGAGAGAGAGAGAGAACATTTCTAAAATGATGTACTGATTATGAAGACCTTATTCAAGTCTTCTCAGGTGCACTGGTCTTATTACGTGTAGATTTAGTTACATTCTAAATACAGACGCCTTATATATACTAAGATAATAATGCATAGGACTTTCCTCCACACTACATCCTGACAGTCATTCATTCAGGAATACAGGCAGAAGCAATAACTTGATAAAAGTGTTTGCAATGAAAGCACTGATCAAAAGATGAAATTAATACGGTACCAGGTAAAGCATTTTGTATATTGTTTCTTTTTCTTTTTGTTTTTCTTGTATTACTTTGGTATTGCTTCCTCGTGTAGCCCAACATATTTTAATTCAGTCCAGTCATGGATTATGGATTAACTGTCTAGAGTTAAAACTTATATGAATTTAGTTATCTGAGGTAAGTGTATTTTGGTATTTGAACCCAATGTCATTAACCCTAACAATATACCGTTGTCCCCCCAAAATATAACAGTTCTGGTAGATGCGTGTATGATCTTTATTTGTGCAGAAGTCTCTTCTGGTAATCTTAGTGAACAATGTTGGAGCGATTATAACACTGAGTTACTAACAGGAGATAATTTACTCACGTTCTGAATATACCTACCATGCAACTTTCTATTTCGTTTTCTGGAAGCCTGCACGATTAAATAATAACATCAATGGCCAAGAAAAGTTTGGTGAGAACAAGACCAATTCTGTGGCTTTTAAGCTCTCATCTGTCCCCACACCTGGGAGGAAAGGAGAGAGAGAGAGAGAGAGAGAGAGAGAGAGAGAGAGAGAGGTGGGGGTAATGGCTTGGTGGCAGAGGCCAGAGGGTGGCATCCCAGTGCCAGGGCCAGGCACTTTGCCACTCACAGCACGTTCTGGGGGAAGGGGTGGGTGGATCAGAGAGGGAGGGGGGGGAGGGGAGAAAGAGCAAAAATAGAGAGAGAAGGAGTAGAAGAGGAAAGGAAAGAGGAGCGTGAGGTGAAGGATTTTTTTGTGGATTAGAGGGAGTAGGAGAGGGAGAGTTGGGGGAGGAAAGAAAGGAGGAAAAAAAGCGGCAAAGAGGAAAATGAGAGGGAGTGAAGAAGAAGAAGAAGAAGAAGAGAATGAGAATAACAGCGAAAGGAGAAGGAAATGGTAACGGAGGAAGAGAAGGAGAAAGAGATCGATTAATGAAGAGGGAGAGAAGAGGACGAGGAGGAGAATGAGAGGGTATGGAATGGCAGAGAGGGAACGGAGGAGGACGAGAGGAAAAAAGAGGAAACGAAGAAAGAGAAGGGTACGGGAAAGGAGGAGGAAAGAGAAGGTGGAGGGAATGATGAGGTTTCGAGAGAGTGGGAGGGGAAAGAGGTAAAGGGAGAGGAGAGTTAAAGGGCAAGAATGTGAGGAAACGAGGATGGAGAGAAGAGGAAGTAAAGGAGAGAAAGATGGGAGGAGGAAGCAGGGTGGGAGATGGAGGGGTTGATGTGCATTAGAGAAAGTGGGAGAGGGTGTGGTGGAGGGGGGGACGAAGGAATTTGTGGGAGAAGAGGATAAGGAGAGGGAAAGGACAGGTGGAGGGATAGCAAGAAGAGAGGGAAAGGAGTGACAGGTAAGTAGGACAGTGAAACGTATAAAAGCAGGATGTGCATTAAAAGGAGAGAGAGGAGAAAGAGACAGAAAGGGGAAGGAGAGGAAATGGTGAAAGAAACAGATGAGAAGGAGAGGGAAAGGACAGGCAACGGGGGAGAATGATAGAGAAGGAAGAGCAGAAGAAGGAGAGTAAGAGAGGAGAATGATAGAAGGACCAGAAAGGAGAAGCAGAGAGAGTGGAGGAGAAATGGAGGAGGGGAGGAATATGAGGAGGATAAGAAAAGGGAAGAAAGAGTAGAGGAAGAGAATGAGAGGGAAATGGAAGTGCGAGGAAAGAGGGCTAAAAGAGGAAGAAGAAAGGGAGAGGGAGAGAAAGAGAGGAAGAGAAAAATAAATCAAGGGGGGAGAGGAAGAGGAGGATAAAGGAAGGGAAAGCAGAGGCAGGGTGTCAGAAGCAGAAGGGGATGGAGCCTGGAGGAAAAGGGAAAGGAAAGGAAGAGAAAGAGGGGGACGAGACGGAAAGGAGAGAGAACGGTGGGGGGGGGGGAGACGAAGGAGAAAATGGAGGGAGGCGAGGGAGCACGGAGGTAGAGGATGAGAAGGAAAGGAAGAAGAGAGAGAGAGAGAGAGAGAGAGAGAGAGAAGATGGGGAGTTGAGGATGAAAGAGAGAAGGAAAGTGGAAGCAGTAGAGAAAGAAGGCGAATACTAAGAGAAATATAAGAGGTGAAGGATGTGGAAGGGAGAAGTGTTTTAGAGGGAGAGGAAGAGGTGTAGGAGTGGGAGAGAGACTCGCAACGGTAGGGAGAGGAAGGAAAAGAGGGAGAAGGAAAGGAAAATGGAATAAGAAGGATTAAAGAAGTGAAGGCAAGAGTGAAACCATTATTAAAAGGAGAAATGGCGAAGGAGTGGTGGAAGTGGAGGAGTGACTAAGCGATGAATGAATGTGCACAGAGGGAAAGGAAAGAGAGAAGGAAAGAGGCAGGTAAGTAGATTAGGAAAGAAAATTGAAGCAAATGAGAAAAGAGCGGAAAGGGGAAGAAAATGAGGAAAACGCGGAAAAGGGAAAAAATGAGAAAAGAGCGGGAAAGGAATGTCTTAATAAAGAAAAGAATAAGAAAGGTGCAGTGAATGAATGAATGAAAGAAAGGAGAAGAGAAGTTGGGAAAGAGAGTATTTTATCTGGGAAAGAAGGATGAAGTGAAAGTGCAAATGACTGAATGAATGAAGAAAGGAATTAATGTTTGGAGAAGGAAGAATGGAAAGATGTAAGAAATAAGTGACAGAGTGAAAAATGAATTAGTAATTGGATACTTGAGGGAAGGATGGAAGACAGGAAAAGGGATTGAATGGCTGAAGGGAGTAAAGTAAAAGATTTAATGAATTTATGAATAAAGGCAAGAAAAACTAAATAACTGAATAAACTGAAATTGTAACTAAGTAAATAAGCAAATGGATGTGGTATGTGAATGAGTGAAGGTGGGAGGGAGGCTGGAGGTGGATGGAGGGAGACCACAGCTTGAACTGATTCCTACATCGTGAAGGACTAAGGCAAGAAGGAGAGCAGAGAAGCAGAGGAAGGAGGTGGTGGGAGGAGTGGGGAGCCAAATACGTAGGAAGGGAAAGAAGGAAGAAAGGAGGAAAAGACATAAGGTAAGGGAGGGAAGGATAAGGAAGAGAAAAGAGGAGGAGGAGGATAAAAGGAGAAAGAAAGAAGAGGGAAAGGGAAGGGAGAAGAATGGAAAGTAGGAGGGAGTCAAGGAAGGAGTGAAAGTGAGAGGAGGGAAGGGAAGGAGGGGAGGAAGGGAATGAGAGAATGATTTGGGAGGGGGAAAAAAAAAAAGGAAAAAGGGGAGGAGAGAAACTGTGAACTGGAAAGAAGGATAGAAGGAGGTAAGGAGTATAGAAGGCGAAGAGATGAAGGAGGATGCAGGAAAAAAAAGGTGAAAGTAGAAGAAAGAAGTGAAAGGGGAGAAAGGAACGATGGGAAGGAAGGAGAGGGGGAGAGAAGACGAGGAGACCACGGGAGAGGGCAGAAAAGTGGGCAGGACAGAGCAGGGAGGAAAAGGGAGAATGACGAGAGAAGGGAAGAAAGGGAGTAAAGGAAGGAGGTTGAAAGATAAGAGACAGAATAAAAAGTTGTGACAGGATGACAAAGGAGTGACAGGAGTGAAGGTAGAATAGCGACAGAGAAGAAGATAGAGAAATAAGTGAATTACAACAAGGAGAATGAGAAAGGGAGAAAGGTGGAAGAGAGGAAAGTCAAGGATGATGTAAAAGGAGGGGGTGGCAAGAAAGAAATGTACATACAAAAGGTAAAGAGAGGGAAAAGGAAGAAGAATAAGAAGAGGGACCAGCGAGGGAAAGGAGAGGACGGGAGAGGAGGGAAGGATGAGAAACCAAAGATTGTAAAGAGTAGATGGCAATGTGGGATAGAAAACGGAGAATAGCAACAAGAAAGAGAGAGAGAGAGAGAGAGAGAGAGAGAGAGAGAGAGAGAGAGAGAGAAGTGTGAAGGGAAGGAGAAACGAGTGAGAATGAGAGATATAAGGATGGCGGGAAATAATAATGGAAAAGAAACCCGAGAGGGAGAAGGGAGGGAGGAAGGAGGGAAGGAGGGATAGGGAGAAGGGAAAAGGGAAGAAAACAATAGACATAAAAGCTGGTAGAGGGTGTAGTGACAGAAGTGGCCGAGTAGAAAGACGAAACGAATAGTATAAATGCATTATGATACTGGAAAAGAAAGGACAAGAAAGATATTAAAAATCATGGAAATAAGAGTTAACTTTATTTCACGAGAGAGAGAGAGAGAGAGAGAGAGAGAGAGAGAGAGAGAGAGAGAGAGAGATGAGAAGAAATAGGATACTGAGGATGAAATAATGTACAAAAGGAAGGGATAAAAATAAGAAAGCGATCGTAAAATCAAGATACTGTACAGAGGCACAGAGGCTAGGAAAGGAAATAAGTAAACGAAGATGCAGATTAAATGAGTTGAGAAAGAAAAATGAAGGAAGAGGAGGAAAGAAGAATGGAGGAAATATGAGAAGGTAGAGTAGAATGATTTATAAAAGCAGAAAAAGAAGGAAGAAGGGAAAGAAGGAACAACTGAAATTAATTGAAATATAACACAAGATAGAAAAAAATTAGGAAAAAGCAATATAGGATGCATGGGAGAATGGTGAATAGAAACTAGACGGAAGAAAAGTAGGAAGAAAACAGTGTACAATTTGAATCATAAATTAGGAAGATCGGAGGGAAGGAAGGAAAATATAAGGGTCAGAAAACTTTAGACTTTTTTTTCTTGTTCTTGGTCCTTTGTTGCCTGTGACGGTGAAAACCTGGAGAATGGGCAGGTGACCAAGGCCTAAATAAGACTGTTGGACGGGGGCTCAGTAGGTAATATTCTCGGCCTAATGTGCTGAGAAAGAGGAAAGGTGGAATATTGAGAGAGAGAGAAGCCTCGGACAAGGACTGACCAAACGATGACGACTCAGGACCGGACAAAGGACTTGGTAATGAGTACATGGAATGTAAGAGGAGCGAATGATGAGGTGAAAGAGAGAGAGATTGTCCAGGTGCTTGAGGGTGCGAAAGTGGATGTATGTGGAATAACTGAAACAAAATGGAGAGGAGAAAGTGTGAGAGAATGGGAGTATGGATGGGGTATATGTGCAGGAGTAGATGAGAATGAGAGGGCAAAGGAAGGAGTGTGTATAGTTGTGAGTAAAAGATGGAAGAAGAGCATAAGACAGTATGGATCAGTTGGGTCAAGGATTGTGTGGGTAAAGTTGAAAGTTGGAATACAAATGTGGGCGATTGTGTGTGTGTATGCGCCAACGCAAGATCGTGCTAGAAGAGTGAGAGAAGAGTTCTGGACAAATGTGGAAATGTGCATGGAAAAGTTTGGAAGGAATGAGAGAGTGTTTTTGATTGGTGATATGAATGGTAAAGTTGGTAATGTGAAGGTGGATGGAATAGCTGGTGAGTGGGGTGTGCCTGCCGAGATAGATGAGAATGGGAGTGCGTTAGTGGACATTTGTGCTGGGAGGGGGTTGGTGATAGCCAATACCCTCTTCAGGCATAAAATGATCCACAGGTATACATGGCGAGTAATGAGAAGGGTGGGTGGTGAACTGAATGAAAGGAAGGCAATGATTGATTATGTGTGTGTGGATGAAAGGGTGCGAAGGTGTGTAATGGATTCAAGAGTGTATAGAGGTTGGGGGAGTGGACTTTCTGACCACTACTTGGTGGTGGCCAGAATTAGGATGCAAGTGAGATGGAGGAATAGAAGAAGGGAAAGACGAGAGGAAGGAGTAGTTGCAAGGAGAGTGGAAAGGTTACAAGAGGATGAGAAAAAGGCAGAGTATAAGAGAGAAGTGGAGGAACGATTCGGCAAATATGAATTGGAGCAGATGGGAGACGTGGAAGGTGTGTGTAAGATATTTACAGAAGAAATATGTGCAGCATGTGATGTGGTGTGTGGAAGGAAGAGAAGGCGGAGGGGGGTGCAAGGAACAGCGTGGTGGACTGAAGAGGTGAAACAGGCTGTGGCACAAAAGAAGAAAGCATACAATGAATGGGTGAGAAATAGGGGCGTGGAAGAAGTTGAGAGGCGGAAGAGAGAGTTATATGTGGAAAGGAAGAGAGAGGTGAAAAGATTAGTAAGAGAGAGTAAGAAGAGAGTGGATTAGGAATTTGGAAGGAATTTGAGTGTAAAGTGGAGGGACTGTAAGAAAATGTTCTGGAGAGAAGTGAAAAGAGTAAGACAGGGTGGAAGTGAAGTTAGCAGTAGAGTGAAAGATAAAAATGGTAGATTACTAGTGGAGAAGGGAGAAAAAGTGAGAAGATGGAGAGAACACTTTAAGGAATTGTTGAACGTAGAGGATGGAAGTAATGCGAGTATAAGTGGCTGGGGAATGGCTGGGAGAAGGAGGGAGGTGAGAAGACAGGAAGAAATCAGTAGGATAGAAGTTGTGGAAGCAATGAAGAAAGTTAAATCGGGGAAAGCCCCAGGAATTGATGGAGTGTGTGGTGAAATGCTGAAGCATGGGGGAGAGATAGTAGTAGAATGGATGTGGAAGATGTGCAGATTGGCCTGGGAGGAAGGTAGAGTCCCGGAGGATTGGAAGTCAGGTATAATTATTCCCTTGTACAAAGGAAAAGGAGAAAAAGAAGTGTGTGGTAATCATAGGGGCATTTGTCTTCTTAGTATAATAGGAAAAGTGTATGGTAGGATACTTATAGACAGAGTTAGAGAAAGAACAGAGAAATTAGTTGGAGAAGAACAGGGAGGCTTTAGGAAGGGAAGAGGTTGTGTAGATCAGATATTCATTCTTAGATCTTTAGTGGAAAAGTTTCTAGAGAAGGGAAAGAAGTTGTATGCGGCTTTCATGGATTTGGAGAAAGCATATGACAGGGTGGATAGACAAGGATTGTGGAAAGTGTTAAGAATATATGGAGTAGATGGGAAGTTGTTGAAAGCTGTGAAGAGTATGTACGATGGTGCGAAGGCTGCAGTGCATGTGGATGGTGAACTAAGTGAATTTTTCTCTTTAAAAGTTGGTTTGAAACAGGGATGTGTCATGTCTCCATGGTTGTTCAATCTGTACATGGATGGGGTAATACAAGAGGTACAAGGTAGGGTAGTGGATGTTGTAGTGGCCCTGGTGAGAGAGGATAGTGTTTGGAAACTCCCTGTACTGTTGTTTGCAGATGATACTGTGTTGTTGAGTGAAGACGAAGGGGAGCTGCAAGGCTTGGTGGATGAGTTTGAGAGAGTGTGTAAGAAACGGAACCTAAAGGTGAATGTAGGGAAGAGTAAAGTGATGGTCTTTGAGAGAGGTGAAGTTAGTGAATGTACAGCGAGGTTAGATGGTGAGGAATTGGAAAATGTGAGTACGTTTAAGTATTTGGGTAGTGTGATGAGTAAGGATGGAGGTTTGGAGGGTGAAGTGCTTGAAAGGGTACAGCAGGGAAGAAAGGTTGCTGGTTCCTTGAAAGCAGTGATAAGAAACAGGGAAGTGAGCATGGAAGTGAAAAAGTTACGACATGACAGTATTGTGATACCAACTCTAACGTACGGAAGTGAAGCTTGGACATTGTTGGAAGGACACAAGTCAAGAGTGAGAGCAGTGGAAATGAGTTATTTAAGAGGAGCCTGTGGAGTCACGTGGAGAGACAGGCTGACGAATGAGGATATAAAGGAGCGTCGTGGTGTGGATGTGGATGTGATAGGAAGCGTTATGAGGAACACACTGAGGTGGTTTGGCCATGTGGAGAGGATGGAGGGTGAAAGACTGACGAAGAGAGTGTATGTGAGTGAGGTGGAGGGGGGAAGAGGGAGGGGGAGGCCGAGGATGAGATGGAGGGATGGGGTGGAGAGGTATATGAGAGAGGGGGGTGTGAGTTGGGAGCAGGGCAGTGAAATGGCGGGGGACAGGGCGACTTGGAGGCGATTTGTTTGTGGCCACCCCAAACAGGATTGAGGCGCCTGGCAATAGATAGATAGATAGATAGACTTTCTCGAAAACTTTGTTGCTATTATATTTTGATGATGTTAAAAGCATGTATATGATGTATCATCAGTACACGTTGAGTTGCTTCATTCTCTTCCAAAATATATGCATTTTAATCAGTCATACAAAATCAAAAGTCAACAATCATCCATATCCAAAACCAATACAACAGTATCGGTAAAAATTTCAGGATAGTAGTTACTACTGTTCAGTATAGCTTAACACATGTGTTATTACTTGCAAAAAATTATTTGAGTTTACTTCATTTACATCCTCCCTCCACTTTCCTCTGTAGCCACACAAATTTTATATACAGTAAATAGCTTATAAACACCCATGCAGAAATGGAAAGACCATAAAAAAATAACACAAGTACGTTAGTATTTTATGGTCTAACCAGTAACGTATAATCAGCGCTATTCGGAGTCATCCTTTCCAAACCTCATTTTCTGCAGTTATATTTGTGTTTTGAGAATCCCGTTTTGTTTGCACTCTTTGTGAGGAGTTGTCCTTCATATTTCAGTAAGAAAAAAAAACACTAATGCTCTTCACAAACACGGATGAACATCGTCATAAAGTACAATGCTACATAAACATTTCCTGTGTCCATGACATTTTATTTACTTATTTATTTTTTGCTGCTCTATAACCACTGGTTTGGTGTCAGTTCTCTTTATTGAACTGTGCTTTCCATCAGTTCTTCCTTCCCTCTTTTTACCTCAGTACTACATTCCTCTTTAATCTACAATGTATTATAAAGGCAGTTAATAGATTACCAACAGATGAGTTGGCAAACAGTAATATTCCTTTCATTATCAAGAGCACATTTACCCTCGCTGCTTCTGTAAAGCTCCCACACTGTATTTTAACCTCGCTGAGGGACCAGTTAGGTATAGTCACAAAGGCATAGACTGCATAATCTCTACCTTCCGAGTTGCCAATCCTTGCGGGACAGTCATCGTGGTTAAATCAAAGGAGAGGTCATATCCAACACAGTGACAATGCGGCTGAAGGCAAACTTGAACCAGCGCAATACTGACTCAGAATCCAGTGGCTTATCGTCTGTGTTACTAGTGAGTGTGTGTGTGTGTGTGTGTGTGTGTGTGTGTGTGTGTGTGTGTGTGTGTGTGTGTGTGTGTGTGTGTGTGTTTTGCATGTTAAAATGTCCGTGGACTTGTTTTGTATGTGTTTACCTGATATCTTTTGTGTATTATCTGATCAGCTAGTCAGGTCAGGTGCGGGTAAGGGGATGGGTCTGTTATGATGTGGCAGGGGTAAACCAGTTCTGCTGTCGGGCCCTGCTGTGGATGTCACTGCTTGCATTGCGCAGTTGACCCTTGTGCGGTGTGATGCGGTGAGGATCTGTCCGTTCTCCCCTTTGGGGCTAAGATGCGAATGAATGTGTTTGAATGGATGAGTAAATGGAGAGTGAGTCGTCCTGTCTCGGCTACCTCCCTTTCCTTGGGGGAAGCAGCCTAGGTATATAGATAGATAGATAGATTTGCTTATTTGCTAGTACCCCCATCTCCACCCCTGTCTACATCCCATCAGAAGCCAAAGGGACCTGGGCTCTTTGGCTTAGAACTTTAAGGCGGGAGTGATCAGAAACATATCCCCAAATGATGAGAACAATCAACTCAAACTTTCGTCAGATGAAAGTCATTATGAATAACATTTGGCCGAAGCACCTTAAACCACTAAACCTCCAGGCCCCCATTTGGCTGTATGGTTACCACCGAACATAATAATTGGCTTTCATGGCCAGGGAAAAATTTGTGGCTTTTCTCTGAATGCATAGTCGCCTGAATGAAGCACTGCGTCAGATAAGTGAATGGTGGAAGCTCTCGCTTACCACAGTCGACTGGTGTGGTGCATTCGTAAGTATACCTACGGGCATGTGCGTGCGTTGAATGAAGTTATATGGTGTGTGTGTGTGTGTGTGTGTGTGTGTGTGTGTGTGTGTGTGTGTGTGTGTGTGTGTAAACTCCATCACCCAGTGTGCTTACGTTTGGGTGATGTGTGCCTGCTTCCGTGTGAAAAGAAAAAAAAAACAACCAGTGTGGATGCGTGTGTTTGATGAGTCAGGTCAGCCAATCACCATCACTCTCTGCCAGGCCCCCTATAATTTACCCACATCTGTTTTCCCCTGATTTTGTTCCCGCCAGTCTGAATTCCCTCTTTTATCAATTATGTAATCAGTTTCGCAGACAAATTTTCTGTCCTAATTCTGTTCAATTTCGTTTTAATGATTTAATCGGTTGTCCTCTAATCTTCCTTTCAGAAAACATAGTAACGTGTTTTTCCTTTGTTTCACTGCCGCTAACCATGATTGCTCTGATGCGAACAACACATAAAACTGTGTAGTAAGTTACTAGGGGCGCCATAACATAATATGTATTGAACTACATGTAATTAACTGTTGATTAATTCAGGACACAACACTGGATGTACAGTAATCATGACTTTATATCCAATTAAAGAAATGCCTATTTTCAAGCATAATATATATATATATATATATATATATATATATATATATATATATATATATATATATATATATATATATATATATATATATATATATATATATATATATATATATATATATATATATATATATATATATATATATATATATATATATATATTTTCCACAACATTTATTTATGTATTACGTGACTAATTCCAACACATTACGTATCACGCGTGTTATTTCTACAAATATTTCGCAAAAAAATTACTATCTTGTTATATGAAGTCTGGATGGTACCACCAGTTTTCACATTTTTTTTCTTTAGTACTTCACACTTCAGAGTACAAAGCAGTCTTATAGTTTTGAATATTGTTCTTAACATGTGTTTCGATAGATATATATTTTTTTCTTAATATGATATCTCCAGATAACTCCAGTCCTTCTAAAGCTTACGATGGAAGTGTTGGTTAGAGTCAGTCGAATTATAGAACTAAATCGTACTAATATTCAGCTGTGGGCCTTTACAACGGTGTGACCTTTGGCCTTGATATGTAACCTGATTAGTTCTTTTCTGACCCAGATGTTTGGTCTGTGTTTATGAAACCCTTCTGTATAATGACTCGCACTATTCTTGTTATCTCCAGACTAATTAATTCTCATTAGATTTTTTTTTTATCGAAATGGTACAGCCATTACTAACCTTAGGTTAGGTACAGCCACTCCTAACTTTTTCATTACAAAAAGCTACTAATTGATTTTTTTTTTTTTTTTTTTTTTTTTTTTTTTTTTTAGACAGCAAGAGTGAACTGAACTGAGACATCATGGTACTGCCGGGGTTTGCTCCTCCAGTATAACCGCATCTACTATAATTATTATATTTTAGCAACCTTTATATGAAAATACAATCATTTCATATCAGTCGTCTCATTGTTTATGAAGGGTTGATTGAGAGTAAGGGTAAACGTATCAGTGACTGACCCGGTGTATTGCATAAGGAACAGATGAATGGGTTAGTAAATACGAATAATTAAATAATTAAATAAATTAAATAATGAACAGCGGACAGCATGATTTATTTATTTATTTATTTTTTGATTTATTTATTAATTTATATTCGTTTTATTTATTTATGTATATAGGTACTTATTGACATACTTGGAGGTAGGTGGGCTGCTGGCCATCCACACACGCTATGTAGTGCTGCCTTCAGGTGACTCTTCACTAAGTGACAAACCAAATGGCTCACTCTAACCCAGGAAACCATTTACTAAGGTGGGTGGTAACCATGTAACCAAATGGTGCCTGGTGATCTGATGGGCTAAGGGGCTTGAGCCGGATGGGTCTCACAGAGGTTATGTCTGAGGGACAATTAGGGTTTATTGCTCATATAATGTCACTAACGGGAGAGGGAACTGTCAACCTGGCCTTAAATGCCGGGACTGGGAAGCCAGGCCCGAGCACATACGCTCCTGATGGGGCAAGAAGGATTGCATTATGGATGAATAAAAAAATACTTAGATACTCATTTTACTCAGTTGGTAAACTGTGTCCTGGCATTAAACTGATCATGATTTGGGAGATGTGTCACTGCGAAATCCGTGTCTCTCTTATCTTATATTTTTTCTCCCTCCCTTCCCTCTCTTCACTTATCGACTTGGTATGCATATTTTCACCTTTACTACTGTGAATACCATAGAAATTAAAATCAGGACCAAACTAGATGTTCGGGCCGTAAAGGCTTTTTGGTCTCTCTCTCTCTCTCTCTCTCTCTCTCTCTCTCTCTCTTACACCGGTGTTTTGAATTTTTGCATATTTCACGGACACATTTTTCTCGCACTCTGTTCTCCGGTACACACACACACACACACACACACACACACACACACACACACACACACACACACACACACACACCACGTATGCATGATTCCATAAGGGCATGCATATGAATGTACCTGTAGTGTGAAGAGTATTTTGTGTGTGTGTGTGTGTGTGTGTGTGTGTGTGTGTGTGTGTGTGTGTGTGTGTGTGTGAGAGAGAGAGAGAGAGAGAGAGAGAGAGAGAGAGAGAGAGAGAGAGAATTTCACAGAAACAAATGTGTATACACCTGCATACTTTTTTTTTTTTTTTAAATAACAGAACGGAGGAGGGAAAAACAAATGGGTAAAAAAAATAATCCATACACCAGATTACTGGTGTCCTCTGTTCATAAAATATCTGTAACAGTTAGACTTGAACAGTTGTGGGTTGAAATTTGGAGGAAAACAACTCTGGGGAAGCGAGTTCCAGAGAGATGGAGTTCGGGGAATGAAAGAATTCTGATAGGCAGAAGTTCTGCAATATGGTTGAGTGACATTCCAGTCATGAGCGCTACCAGATGCCCGTGTAGCATGAGGGAAGGCATGGAGTGGTGGCACCATGGACGCAACTTCGTCTGAGCATTTGCCAAAAAAATATCTGTAAAATAATGCAAGGGAGGCAACATTCCTTCTTACTTGCAGGGGAGGTAGTTTATATGTAATGGCAGGGTTATTAATGATTCTAACAGCTTTATTTTGAATTTTGTCTAGTTGTCTTAATGCAACCTCTCCACAACCATTCCACAAGTGTGAGCAATATTCAAGCCGAGAGCGCACATGACTCTTATAAATTATAGCCAACTGCTCATCGGCGAAGAAGTTACGGATTCTGTACAATAATCCAAGTTTCTTTGAGGTGGTTTTAGCAAGTGATCTGACATGAGAGGTCCAGCTGAAGGCACTGTTAAGTGAGACACCAAGAATTTCAATACTTTTGGAGATGGGAATATTAGTAGCACTGAAGGTAATGTACGAATCTGGCAATATCTGTCTATTAGTAAACTGTATATATTTAGTTTTACTAGCATTAAAAGAGACAAGGTTGTTTTGTCCCTATTCACTGATTGTAGATAGATCTTGATTTATGGAGATGGTTGTACTGAGTTGAGAGGTAGAGATATTAGACTTTGTAAATGGATGTCTGAGTATGAATGAACTATGTAGTGTTGAGTCATCTGCATATGAGTGAATGGGATTGTGAGTGACAGATAAGAGATGATTAATATGAACCAGAAATAAGGTTGGCGCCAGAACTGAGCCCTGCGGCACGCCGGCGTTAATTGCTTGGAAATTCGAATATACATCATCTACTTTTACTCTTATTTTCCTGTCACTAAGATAAGAAGAAATCAAAGGAACAAAAGACGTTAGTCCATAGTAAGGGAGTTTGGACAGCAGGGAACGGTGCCATACTCTGTCGAAAGCTTTAGAGATATCAAGAGATACTGCACTTATTCAGGGATACACAATCTTATATACTTAATGAATTAATTGATACACCCTGCCCTTTATGTCAGAAAACATAAGTGAATATGAAATAATATTCCCCCACACTATCACAACATCCACCTACTGCATATTATACAGTATTAGTTTTGTAGGGTGGCTTGTCATCTAGTGTTTAAAAATACTAAATATTGTTTTTAAAGGATCTGTTGATGCTTCTTCGTAAAACGCAGATGAAATAAACATGTTGACTGTTAAAGTTTTGGAAAATGTTTCATTGTTGTGAAAGAACATTAGAGTAATTAACTCTTGCTGAGATTATCTTCCCAATTTTTTACTTTATACGCCCGCGCACACACAGACATTATATATATATATATATATATATATATAAAGCTTTTTACGCTCCAGCAGGGAATCGAACCCGAGACCTCTAGATACAAGTCAGGCACCATTACCATTACACCATGGTGTGATATATATATATATATATATATATATATATATAGAGAGAGAGAGAGAGAGAGAGAGAGAGAGAGAGAGAGAGAGAGAGAGAGAGAGAGATAAATATAGATATAGACAGATAGATACATACGTAGATAGATAATCATCATTACCATCATCATCGTCACCAGCCATTGCAAGT
The DNA here is from genome assembly GCF_032717465.1 of Coenobita brevimanus. Taxonomy (NCBI): domain Eukaryota; kingdom Metazoa; phylum Arthropoda; class Malacostraca; order Decapoda; family Coenobitidae; genus Coenobita; species Coenobita brevimanus. Next base: position 22,023,975 of record NC_136957.1, on the reverse strand, counting down.
CCTTTGCTGAACAAAGGCTTCCCTCAGTCTTTTCCACGAGATTCTTGACTGAGCCAGTGGCTGTTATGTTTTGGCTGCAAACTTCTCCATCTCATTTCACATCCTGTCTGACCTGTTTCTGCTACGCGAAGCTGGTCAGTCAGCCTCTTGCTCCATCGGTTGTCACTTATTCTTGCTACATGGCCTGCCCACCTCCATTCCTGTTCTTTTATAACTTACTATCATGTCTTTGACTTTAGTCTGCTCTCCCACCCAAGTTAATCTTTTCCTGTCTCTTAAGGATATTCCCAACATTGACCTTTCCATTGCCTTTTGAGAAAGGGTTTGTTTATTTTTCATCAGTTTAGTCAGTTTCCAGGTATTGCAACCGTGTCATAGCTGGGATTATACATTCGTTATATACTTTCATTTCATACTTATTGGCAAACTGCTTTTCATGATGTCTCTGTGTTTACCGAAAGTTTCCATCCAATTGTAATGCATCATTTTATTTCACTATCATGGTCTTTCACTGGTTTTAGTATTTACTCCAAGTCATTTTACTTCTCGACTTCTTCAAGAATTTCATCACTTATTCTGATGACGCTCTTTTGTGTACAGTATGTGGATTAAACATTAGTTTTACTCTGGTTCATCTTTAGCCCTATTATGAGACTTTCTCTGCTTAGGCCATTTAATATTTCGTGAAGAGTTGTTGTTGTTTCTGAGATTAGGACAATGTCATCTGCAAATCTGAAATGTTTTAGGTTTTCTCCTACGTTTACTCTTTTGTTTTCCACATTTAGTTTTCTGAGAATTTTTTCGAGGCATGCTTTATATAATTTTGGTGAAGTTTTATCTCCTGGACGCACGTCCTTCTTAATCCTAATTTTTTCCAAGTCGTTATTTAATTTAGCTGTTACAATTCCCTCATTTTATATGTTTTCCAGCAGCTTTACAATGCTCTCATTTACTCCCAGTTCCTGTCATGAATTTATCATTGCTATGTGGTAAATTAAAAACTTTTCATAATCAACAAAACCTAAGCACAGTGGTTTATTATATTCTGTAGTTTTCTCAGTTCCCTGATTCATTGGGTGCAGACGATTGGTAGTCGAATACCCACTGCGGAATCCTGCCTGCTCACGAGGTTGGTTTCCTCCCAAGTTTGTTGTTATTCTGTTGTTATAACTTTATTGATGAGTTTGTAAACAACTGATAATAAGCTAATGGGTCGAAAGTTATCAAGATCTTTTGAGTCGCCTTTTTTGTAAACCAAAACAACTATTGCATTACACCATGTTTTGGGAATTTTCCTCTTTTTTATACAGTGAATAAAAAAGTTGGCGACACTGCTTTCTACATCTACTCCTGCATCCGACAGCAAATCTGCAGTTATTCCATATTCTTCCAGAGACTTACCTCTTTTCATATTTTGAAGTGAAATGTTTACCTCGTCTGGTGTTACCTCAGGTATTTCACTTTCGCCAACTGAAAAGTTAGATATTGGTACTACTGTCTTTGATGCATACAGTTCTTTGTAAAATTCATCAACTCTCTTCATCATATTATCTCTACATCTTATGACTTCACCACTCTTGTCTTTGAATGATATAATTTGTTGCTTTCCTATTGTCATTTTACTATGGACCTGTTTCAGACTTTTTTTCATTTTTTATGGTTTCTTTGACCAGATCCATGTTTCTCTTTTTTCTTCTTCTTCTTCTTCTTCTCTCTGTCTGTTGTTGATAAGCTTATTTAATTCCACTCTTTCCTTTTCATCTTTCTTTGTTTTCCTTTCATCTCCTTTCTTCTTTTCATGAGCTCGAGTGTTAGTTTTCTGAGTATTTATTGGCTTTGGTTGTATTAGCTCTCCCTACTGCCTCTGCTGATTCTCTTTTGTTAGTCCGTCATTCAGCTCATCAGTGTCACACTCAACATAACTTAAAGCTTGAAATCTGTTCGTTATTTTCTATCTTAAAGGCTGCTTTGTTTTCACTTAGTTTATCGGGCATACCTTTTCATTTTTGATCATCTCTCTTTCACTTCTGAAACTGAATCTGGCTGTGCAACCGATCATTCTATGGACACTTTCTATATATGCTTTGTGGATGACTGTGACATTTATGATCGTGTTATTCATATCTGCCATAATGAAGTCGATTTCATTCTTTGTTTCTCCATTTGGACTTCCCCAGGTCCATTTTCTCCCTCTTCTTTTGCGAAAGAATGTGTCCAATATTCTCATGTTGTACATTTCAGTAAAATTTATCATCATTTCACCTCTGTCATTACTTATTCCCACTCCGAATTTTCCCATACATGCTTCTCCATTTCTCAATTTCCCAACATTTGCATCAAAGTAACCCATGAGTATTTTTTTTTTTACGAGGAAGAAGGAACCAAAGGCCATAAGCCCGCAGTAACAGTTCCCTCCAAGAGAAAAACAATATACAATAGAGAGCCAAATTCAAGATCCGATCATTTCGAAATGCCTGGACACACTGCGTTTGAAAGATTGGAGATCATAGGCAGCAGGAAATACAGACAGAGGGAGACAGTTCCAGAGTTGACCTGTTGCATAAATGAAAGACTGGGAGTAACGGTTAACTCTTGCATTAGAGAGTTGGACAGATAAGGGATGAGAGTTTGCTGCCAGACGGGTGCTACGCGCCCGTCGTAGAGGTGGAGGAATGCAAGCATACAGTTCAGAGGAGCAGTGACCATTAAAGTAGCGACAGAAAGGAGATAAAGATGCAACAGTGCGGTGAAGAGACAGAGGTTGAAGGGAGTCAGTAAGAGGAGGAGAGTTAATGAGACGAAAAGCCTTTGACTCCACCCTATTGAGAAGAGCTGTATGTGGGGATCCTCCCCACACATGAGAGTTGTACTCCACACAGGGGCGGATAAAACCCCTGTATAAAGTCAACAATTGTGCAGGGGTAAAGAAAGAGCGGAGTCGGCTTAGCACACCCAATCTCTTGGAAGCAGATTTTACAAGAGATGTAATATGATCTTTCCAAGATAAGTCACGAGTAAATGAAACCCCAAGCATGTTCAAGGATGATGCAGGATTAAGCTGAATATTATTAAACATTAGTGGGTATACCTGTGGAAGATTTTGTCGGGTTGATAGGTGTAAGAACTGAGTCTTAGATGCATTAAAAACAACCATATCATTTTTACCCCAGTCAGAGATACGAGCCAAGTCAGACATTAGGTGTGCCATAGCCTCATCCCTTGTTTGTTGAAGTAACTGTTGAGATGGGCATTGCGGGAACCAAATGGAAAGGTGAAGGGTGGAGTCATCAGCGTATGAGTGGATAGGGTTAGATGTACAGCTTAGAAGATCATTAATGAATAAAAGGAAGAGAGTTGGTGATAGGACAGAGCCCTGAGGAACACCACTGTTGATAGATCTAGAAGAACGATGGCCGTCTACAACAGCGGCTATAGAACGACCAGAAAGGAAGCTAGCGATGAAGGCACAGATAGAAGGATAGAAACCGTAGGAGGGCAGTTTGGAAATTAAAGATTTATGCCAGACTCGATCGAAAGCCTTTAAGATGTCAAGTGCAATGGCAAAGCTTTCGCCAAAGTCCCGAAAGGAGGATGACCAGGAGTCTGAAAGGTAGGTGAGAAGATCGCCAGTGGAGCGTCCCTGACGGAACCCATACTGACGATCGGAAAGAAGGTTGTGATAGGAAAGATGCCTTAAAATTTTTCTATTGAGAATTGACTCGAAAAGTTTTGAAATACAGGACGTTAAAGCAATTGGACGATAGTTGGAGGGTTGGGAGTGGTCACCCTTCTTTGGGACTGGCTGAATGAGAGCAAACTTCCAGCAAGAAGGAAAGGTACAAGTTGACAGACAAAGGTGAAAGAGTTTGCCTAGGCAGGGTGTAAGCACAGTAGCACAGTTCTTGAGAACAACAGGAGGGACCCCATAAGGCCCATATGCCTTGTTAATACTGAGGCCAGTGATGGCAGAAAATACATCAACTGAAGAAATTTTAATGTCAGCCATGAGGAAGTCAGAGGGGGGAAGTGATGGAGGAACAGCACCGGAATCATTTAAGGTAGAATTGGAGGAGAAAGTCTGTGCGAAGAGATCTGCTTTATCAGTAGAAGAAATAGCTACAGAACCATCAGAGTAGAAAAGAGGAGGGAAGGATGATGAGGTAAAGTTGTTAGAAAGATTTTTGGCAAGGTGCCAGAAGGAGCGGGAAGAATTCGAGTTGGAGAGTTGAGAGCATTTAGTATGGATGAAATTATTTTTAGTAGAGCGAAGAACAGACTTAGCACGATTCCGGGCAGAAACATAAAGATGATGTGATTCAGGGGTGGGTTGGCTCCGGTACCTTTTGTAGACCCTCTCCTTGTTGCGGACAACATTAGAACATGCGTGATTAAACCTAGGCTTTCTTGCGTTAGTCAAAGGATATGAGAAAGGAATGTATGCTTCCATGCCCGAGAGAATAACCTCCGTAATGCGCAAGGCACACTCAGATGGCTCCCAGCCATGGAAGCAATAATCATTCCAGGGAAAATCAAAGAAGTACTGCCTGAGGGCCTCCCAGTCCGCGGCTCCAAAATGCCACAGACGACGTTTCCCTGGAGGGTCCACAGGCCGTACCGGAGTGATAGGACAGGTTAAGGTAATAAGGTTGTGATCGGAGGAGCCCAACGGAGAGAAAAGATTAACAGAGTAAGCAGAAGGATTAGTTGTGAGGAAGAGGTCAAGTATGTTGGAGCTCTCTCCAAGGCGGTCAGGGATATGGGTAGGGTGCTGTACAAGCTGCTCTAGGTCATTAAGGATAGAAAAGATGTAGGCTTGTTCACCAGGTGGATCCGTGAAAGGAGAGGAGAGCCAAAGGTGGTGGTGAACATTGAAATCTCCAAGAATGGAGATTTCAGAGAAAGGAGAAATGGATAGAATGTGTTCCATCGTAGAAGTAAGATAGTCGAAGAATTTTTGATAGTCAGTAGAATTAGGGGATAAGTAAACAGCACAAATATATTTAGTCAGAGAACGACAGGAAAGCCGAAGCCAGAGTGTAGAGAATTCAGAAGAATCGAGTTCAGGAACACGAGAGCAAGATAAGTCGTTGCGTATATATACACAACAGCCACCTTTGGCTTTGAAATGAGTATAGAGAAAGTAGGAGGATACAGAAAAGGGTTTGCTGTCAGTTGCCTCAGACAGCTGAGTCTCCATTAGAAAAATAAGGTGAGGTTTAGAGGAGGAGAGGTGGTGCTCAACAGAGCGAAAGTTAGAGGAAAGGCCGCGAATGTTGCAGAAATGAAGAAGAGAGTCAGACAGTGGTTCCAGGCACCTCGAGTCGTCACCGGGAGAGGGGCGGATGGTGGGGGCATTTATGGTCCCCCCCCCCCTGGGGACTCCGAGGCTTGATGAAGAGACGCCATTTTTGGTGAATTTTGAATAGGAAGTGTAGTGTGTACTGTGCATGTAGTTTGGTGTAGATAGTGAAATTTGTACTGGAGAGCATGCTGGCCTACTCTCTGTGTAACTGAGACACTGGAAAAGTTCAGCAAAGGGGGATGGTCAGGAACTAGTCCTGAGGGCTGATGAAACGGGAGCTCCAGCACTCCCTGTCATCAGCTTTCCATCCACCTCGGGAGTACTACCCTGCTCGACTGGTGCTACAGTCTACTCCTTAGTATGTGTCGTTTTTTCTTCTACCATATTCTGGGAGATGTCGTCCTAGAATGTTTCTATTTCTTCATCTGAGCTCTGAGAAGTCGGTGCATATACTTGTATAACTTTCAAAGTGTATCTTTTCTACAGTCTACTTACAGTCCAGGCTAATCTGTCAGATATACTGCAGAATCTAACAATGTTTTCCGCAAGATTTCTGTTAATTAGAATTCGTACACCACTACCTCTTTCATTTAGCCTTCCTCTGTAGTAAACTTGGTGGTTGCTGTCTTTGAGCTAATTAATTTTTCCGTTTTTCTGTGGATCTCACTCAAAACCTACAATATCCCAGTTACTTGAGATATATATATATATATATATATATATATATATATATATATATATATATATATATATATATATATATATATATATATATACTGTATATAAACTAAAGACAACTATACTCGTCAACTTGGCTGGGTGTAGTCGTAAATATCAGTACTTTATTTCTTTTGGTAAATTACTCAATAATGCTGCCTAAATCTCTCCTCGCTCGTCTACCAACACACAGTGCAGTTAGAATGATGGTCAGCTGTCTAAAATGGCGCGAGTTTTCACACTCTGAATTTTGTTAAAAGAAAATTTTATGTTCTTCCTCATGACCACCGATATTCAATTAAAAAGGAATAAAAACACTACTTGATATCATCAAGGCTGCCTTAAATGCGACAGCCCAAATAAGTTTTTATTATGGCCGGTAGGTATTAGTGCTGAAGTGGTGACGTGAAGGTGTGTAGCATGTATAGCATGCAAAATAACTGCCGATTCGAAGGGAACAGGCTATCTAGTTTGTGGCCAGAGTGGAAACGAAAGAAAAAAAAAATGGTGTGTTATCTATTTCCAGAATGATCACTCTTATTTACCAGTAAGTGCAATTTGACCTAACCCTGACACACTAACCTAGCCTATGTACACCTAACTTACCCTTAACTTTCTTGGAAGAGAAAAAGTGCCTAAACTGACGACATTTGGGAAATTTGCATCCCAACCCGTGCACAGTCATTTAGCAAAGGATAATATGGGGAGGGGGGGAGGGGGATATACAATGCACAAGCTCACATTCAATCTTAACATCATTTTACTGGCATACTGTGTTCAGTAAACTTGATAGTCAGCCATTAATCTTCCCGTTGTTGTGGATTCTTTGGGGTGTCTTATTCAGGATAAATCCACACACATTATTCAGCTGAGTGAATTTCAATCAGTTGCAGGTTGATCAGGACAGTTTAAACCTTCTGACTTGCAGAATTCGAATCAGACGAACAAAGTCGTCTTGTGGTACCCTGAGTAAAAAAACAAATGACATATCGGCGATCATAGACGGGTAAAGGGCGTTCTTTATGTTGCAGTAGATTACACCAAAAATTATACTAGTTCTTCCCAAAGACCACTGATAAATTTATGCACCAAATAGCAAGTCTCTGTGTCCATGAACAGCCTGGTGATAAATCAGTATTGTTAAAACAGACATTACTGATCTTCCATAAGCCCCACCAACGTGACATCAAAACACCTGTGCTAGTACATTACATCACAGTAATCCTGAATGGAATAATCCCAGTATGCATGGGATATGCCATATGGCAGGTACTGGTCTTGCTGTGGTGATATGGTGTTTAGCAGGTAGGACTACTGGGCCTTAAGGGATGGACTATTAAGGCTAAGTCCCTAGCTGGGCACATAAAAAAACAAACCTTATAGGAAAAGCATCAATGTATATTCCGCGTGAAAGAGTCTGGCACCAAGGACGATGGATATTGCAAAATGCCCCTTGGTTTTACCCCCCGAAAGTAGCTGTGCTTTCATACTGTATACCACTTGTTAGTCATATTATACAATATATCATATTTACTGTAGTTGTTGCTACGAGATTTGCATTCTATACACACGTAAGAAAGGATGATCTTGATGGAACATCGGTAGTTGTGTTGTTCGTTTAGGATATCGGTTATTCCTACCGATAGATACATTTTTGACCTTGTGTACTGCCAAGGGGAACAATAGTCCACCGAATATTTCACATCTGTTTGCTTTCCATTCCAGTGTGATATTCTCTAACACAGAGAGCTCCGTATGTTTCTTCCATACAATGCATCATGGAGGAAGAGTTGGACATGCCGCAAGTGTGAAGTAGACACAATGGGTTAAAAGACAAACTTTTATCCTCGACTGTTCGTGTACTATCACATGCAGAAGTTCATCAGCCCTCCCACTACCAACACTGTGTCCTGCTATCCATGTTTCTTACTCATCCGAGACCGTCAGCAATTGTTATTCCTCCTCACACTGTACTTCTGTTCTGTGCATCATTTTGCTATGCAAAAGAAGGCACAACTTCCAGTCACAGTCAAAATGGCAGTGTTTGAGAAATAATGGTCTTGATAGTCCCTACCGTGATAGTACAGTGAGGAACAACGATATCGCTACCATTGTTAGTCGAACAATCGTGAAAATGACAATATTATGTTAAACTTTGGATGGTCTTCGACGATGGCGTAACTCAGTTTCGAAAGCCATTGCTAATCGTGTCGTAATTAATGGTTATAAAGTGTATAGTTATTTATGTTCGCAACCTTACTTCCGGTTTGACACACTTGTTCTACATGGAGGAGCAAATGTTGAGTCCTCGCCCACACACTTCTTATTGCCTTCTAAACACGCTTAATGTGAGATCAGCTTTACAGGGAATATCAAAATGATACGCAGTTCTACAATGTTTCATTATGAAACCCATTCCTTTTCATTGCAATAGGAGCGTATGACCCTTAGGCTGGGCTACTTAGTATAGACATCATGGGACAGAGTGACCAGTTGCCCACATACCAGTAGTACTACATGAGCATTAAATCGTAATAATAAACCTAATTGCGTTACATCCAGCTGGAGCACACAGACCCACTAAATTACGTGTCTGTTATGCCATGCAGCGAAGCGAGGCAAGTGGTACACACACACACACACACACACACACACACACACACACACACACACACACATACACGTGTGTGTGTGTGTAGAGAGAGAGAGAGAGAGAGAGAGAGAGAGAGAGAGAGAGAGAGAGAGAGAGAGAGATACATACATACATAGATAGAAACATAGACACAGATACATAGATAGATATAGATAGATAGATAGATAAATAGATAGACAGATTTATATATATATATATATATATATATATATATATATATATATATATATATATATATATATATATATACAGTATGGAGGAAAGAAAAACAAATGAATACAAAAAAAATAATCCATACACCGGATTACTGGTGTCCTCTGTTCATAAAATATCTGTAACAGTTAGACTTGAACAGTTGTGGGTTGAAATTTGGAGGGAAACAACTCTGGGGAAGCGAGTTCCAGAGAGATGGAGTTCGGGGAATGAAAGAATTCTGATAGGCAGAAGTTCTGCAATATGGTTGAGTGACATTCCAGTCATGAGTGCTACCAGATGCCCGTGTAACACGAGGGAAGGCATGGGGAGGTGGCACCATGGACGCAACTTCGTCTGAGTGTTTGCCAAAAAAAAATCTGTAAAATAATGCAAGGGAGGCAACATTCCTTCTTACTTGTAGGGGATGTAGCTTATTTATAGTAGCAGGGTTAATGATTCCAACAGCTTTGTTCTGATTTTTATCTAGTTGTTTTAATGCAACCTCTCCTCATCCATTCCACAAGGGTGGGCAATATTCAAGCCGAGAGTGCACATGACTCTTATAAATTATAGCTAACTGCTCATCAGCGAAGAAGTACGGACTCTGTACAATAGTCCAAGTTTCTCTGAGGTGGTTTTAGCAAGTTATCTGACATGAGATGTCCAGCTGAGGGCATTGTTAAGTGAGATGCCAAGAATTTCAATACTTTTTGAAATGGGAATATTTGTTGCACTGAAGGTAATGTACGAATCTGGCAATATCTGTCTATTAGTAAATTGTATATATTTAGTTTAACTAGCATTCAAGGAGACAAGGTTGTTTTGTCCCCATTCACTGATCGTATAATAGGTCTAGATTTATGGAGATGGCTGTACTGAGTTGAGATGTAGAGATATCAGACTTTGTAAATGTGTGTCTGAGTGTGAATGAACTATGTAGTGTTGAGTCATCTGCATATGAGTGAATGGGATTGTGGGTGACAGATAAGAGATCATTAATATGAACCAGGAATAGGGTTGACACCATAACTGATCCCTGCGGCACGCCGGCGTTGATTGCTTGGATATTGGAATATAAATCATCTGCTTGTACTCTTTATTTTCCTGTCACTAAGATATGAAGAAATAAAAGGAACAGAAGACGTTAGTCCATAGCAAGGAAGTTTGGACAGCAGGGAACGGTGCCTCAAAAGCCTTAGAAATATCAGAGCTACTGCATGAGTTTCTCCATGTAGATCAATTGGTTGATGGATGGTATGAGTTAGAATATTGAGTATGTCAATGGTGGATCTTTCGTGGCGAAAACCATATTGTCTATCACTAATTAAGGTGTTGGATTCAAGATGTTTAACAATGTGCTTTATATATAATGAAAGTTTCAAACACCTTACCAAGAGAAGATTTGACAGCTGTTGGTCTGTAATCAGAGGGGTCAGACGAACTTCCTTTCTTCGGAATTGGGTGGATATTGGCTTCTTTCCATGAATTTGGGAATAAAGAAGTACGTATGCATAGTCTGAATAATTATGCTAGAACAGAGGCAAGTTTAGGGGAACACTTTTACAAAACAACTGGCGGAATTCCATCTGGGCCTGGAGCTTTGTTGGTAGGTAAATTGTCTAGGATGGATTTTACGTATCTTGTCTGTATTTTAAGTGGCGCAATTTCGGAAGAGTCAAGTTACAGTACTGGGACATTCTAGCTGGTATCGTCTATGGTAGGGTTTCTGGCAACTGCACTGGCAAAAATATCCGCTTTCCCAGCGGGTCATTTGTAATGTTGCCATCTGAAGATTTTAGTGGGGGAATGGAAGATGACTTGTTAAAGTTATTCTTGAAAGAATTAAGAGTTGACCAGAATATTCTATTGTCATTAGGGTTGTTAAGTAGTTTTCATGCTTGCTTTTGAAGAAAGTTTGATTTAGCTAGAATTAATTCAGCTTTTGCATGATTTCTAGCAATTTTAAATTGGGAGTGATTCAGATGTTTTTTATTTTAAGTAAGAGTTATATGCTAATGACTTTTGGGCTGTTGCTCTGGCACAGTTGCCATCAAACCATTTTGGAGAGTTCGATCTTTTATTGAACTGTTGACTTGGTATGAATAAATCCATACCAGCTAGTATTAAGTCGCAAATGTGGGACTGGGTAGAACTGGGATCACTAGACAAGAAAGACTGCCATGTAATGTCAGCAAGATAAATTCTAAATCCATCCCCGTTTGCTCTATCAAAGTGCCATCGGGTCACCCTGACAGGTTCAGACTAGGAAGGTATGGGAGGGTTAACTAATGAGGCTCTGATGAGACTGTGGTCAGAGGATCCAAGTGGTGACAGTACCTCTATCCTGTATTGATCTGGATTATTTGTCAAGAATTAATCCAAGAGATGGGCATTATGGTCAGGATTATCACGTATTCAGGTTGGTTGCTTTACCAGCTGGGTGAGATTAAACAATTCTTCAAACAGCTCGCACTCTAGACCAGCGTCGTCAGTCCTGGCAGAATGCAATAACCATTCAACGTTATGTATGTTAAAATCACCCCAAATGGTAATTTTGGTGCTAAGGGCAAAGTTAAGGTTACTCAACTGTGTGGATATGGAATCAAATACACTGCGTTCCGAAGAAGCACTGGGGGAGCGATAAACTACACAAATATATTTGGTAATATTTTGACAATTTAGTCTATATAATGAGTTATCAAAACTGGATGAAGTGAAGTTTAAAACTGTGTCAACTGCATATTGGGATTTGATATAAGAACAGGTGCCACCTTTGTTACAGAAGTCTGTATGGAGATGGTAACTGGGAAAACAATATGGAGATATATCGGTAGAGGGTGAGATTTGTGGTTCTGTGAGGAAAAGGGCCAAAGAGGATATGGACTGAAGGAAAAATGAAACTGAGTTTAAATTTGTGGTAAGGCCGCGGATGTTGGTTAAGAATAAGGCTGCACTTTCACTTCTTCGCTGATGAGCATTCCCGGAAATAGCAACAGTCGCTGCCGGCACAGTCACTTGATGGCGACCAGAAGGACCCTGTACCACCAGCCCTGGCCTGCCGGTGGTGGCAATCCGAGGTACGTAGTGTACCACCTCATTTGATAATAACATTGCAGCGGCCATTACTAAAGAGAGTGAATAGAAGGTGTGATATGTTATGTGCATGTAGTGTGGTGTAGACAGTTGAAGGTAGAGGTATTATGAGAGCATGCTGGCCTACTCTCTGTGTAAATGAATGCACAGAAAATGTTCAGCAAAGGGAGATGGTCAGGATCAAGTCCAGAGGGCTGGTGAAACGGGAGCTCCAGCTCACCCTATCACGAGCTTGCCATCCTCCTCGGGACTGCTCTGTTCGACTGGTGCTATAGTCTACTCCTCATAAATAAATAAATAAATATAATATATATATATATATATATATATATATATATATATATATATATATATATATATATATATATATATATATATATATATATATATATATATATATATATATATATATATATATATATATATATATATATCATCAGCCATTTGAGTATCCTCTGCAGGACCGGCCTATCCCGACCGAAATGGGGACGAGACAGCCTATGTATCTCTACCAAGTGGCTTAGGCTGTCTGGTAGAGATTGTATGTAGGGTGAGAAGTGCTTGTAAATGTGACTATAGTGTTGGAGTGGCTTTGGATGTGAGTGTAGTCTGTGAACCAAGTGTTATAGGCCCGCACAAGCCGACTGAGTGCGAGCATACATTACAGTATGGCACACTGGTTCAACCACAGCACCCCTTGTGTCCGCCAAGCAGTACGTGGCCAGGAGAACGCTCCCAAAGTTTATTACTCTGGCGGGGCGCGAACCCTCGCTCTCCAGTGTACGAAAACGCACACTTTTCCACTGTAGCACAGAGGCTCCGTATATATATATATATATATATATATATATATATATATATATATATATATATATATATATATATATATATATATAGAGAGAGAGAGAGAGAGAGAGAGAGAGAGATATTGAACTGAAGCTGACGTCAGATGGTTTGACATTGCTCAGTTAGTAATATGGGTCAGAGGGAGTAAAAATCACCTCTTTCCACAGAGACATGGATAGCTTCGACAGTGAAGTATTGGCAGCTGTTTAGGTTCAAAATACAACTGAGGCAGCTTGCCGTGCAATGACATGCTGCTGCTGTATAAGATATTACAGTGCGATGTGTTCCTATGTTTTATATCTTGCTTCTTTTTCAAATGTAAATAGAATGTGAGTATTTACACTATTTTTTTGACTGTATACACACTATTGCACTAAAATACACACACACACACACACACACACACACACACACACACACACACACACACACACACACACACACACACACACACTTGTAATCTCATTACACAGTAAATCAAATATAGTTATGGTCATGCCCTCTGTCTCCATCTGTTCGGCTGTCGGTCGTCCTTCTGTCTGCAGACCGTTTTTTTTTTTTTTTTTTTTAAGTTCTTCTTTCTCCACAACCCCTTTCCTTCCTCTTATCTCCACCTTATCCCTGTCGTGTGTCAGCTCGTATTTACCGCTATGCCTTTGTTTCTTCAGCCCCGTCTATTCCCTTGTCTCCTTTATCTCTCTTCTTCCTGTTACTCATTACCTGTTTAGTTTTCATTATTTGTCATTTGCCACTTTCATTTCCTTTACTCCTCATTCTGATTGTTTTTTCCATCTTTCATTTTGTTTTCTTCTTCAGCCCCCATCCTCTCTCTCTCTCTCTCTCTCTCACTGTGTATATATATATATATATATATATATATATATATATATATATATATATATATATATATATATATATATATATATATATATATATATATATATATATATATAGATATATGTTATATAATAACACGATGTCTTTCCATATAATAGTATTTCCTCCTCTCCCTACTCCCTCCCGTCTTCCCTCCTCTTCTTCTTCCCTCCCTTTCACCCCTACCCAATCTCCTCTCTCCTTCCCTCCAACACGTTTTTCGAAATAATGGCTCTTGCCTCACGAATCTTTTGGACTTTTTCAATAGTATACTGAACATGTACTACGAGACTAAATCTGCCGATGTTGTCTACCTAGATTTTCAATAGGCTTTTGACAAAGTTCCATACAAGAGACTCCTTCAGAAGCTAAAGGCACATGGTTTCAGCGGCAGTGTTCTTGGGAGGGTTGAAGATTGACTCATCGGACGAAGGAAAAGAATTGTAATAAATGGAAAAGAGTCAGACTGGATAAATGTTACAAGTGGAGTGCCGTAGAGTTCAGTGGTAGGTCCTGTTCTTTTTTAAATAAATATATAAGTGATATTGATGAAGAGTTATGCTGTAAGAGTGCCAAAGTTTGCTGATGATGCTTAAATAGGTAACAGAACAGTTACAGCATTGCAAATGGAGGCAATTAAGAGAGATCTTGATCAACGGTTTAACTGGGCCCAAGCATGGCAAATGGATTTCAGTATTAATATGTGTAAAGTTCTAAACATTGGCAGTAAAATGCAAGAGCTAGTTCTATCTATCTATCTACCTATCTATCTATTACCAGACGCCTTAATCCCGTACTGGGTGGCCACAAACAAATCGACTCCACGTCGCCCTGCCCCCCGCCATTTCACTGCCCTGCTCCCAACTCACACCCGTCTCTCTCATATACCTCTCCACTCCATCCCTACATCTCATCCTCGGCCTCCCCCTCTCTCTCCCCCCCTCCACCTCACTCACATACACTCTCCTCGTCAGTCTCTCATCCTCCATCCTCTCCACATGGTCAAACCACCTCACTATGTTCCTCCTAACGCTTCCTATCACATCCACATCCACACCACAACGCTCCTTTATATCCTCATTTGTCAGCCTGTCTCTCCATGTGACTCCACAGGCTCCTCTTAAATAACTCATTTCCACTGCTCTCACTCTTGACTTGTGTCCTTCCAACAACGTCCAAGCTTCACTTCCATACGTTAGAACTGGTATCACAATACTGTCATGTAGTAACTTTTTCACTCCCATGCTTACTTCCCTATTTCTTATCACTGCTTTCAAGGAACCAGCAACTTTTCTTCCTTGTTGTACCGTTTCAAGCACTTCACCCTCCAAACTTCCATCCTTACTCATCACACTACCCAAGTACTTAAACGTACTCATATTTTCCATTTCATCACCATCCACCCTCACTGTACATTCACTGACTTCACCTCTCTCAAAGACCATCACTTTACTCTTCCCTACATTCACCTTTAGATTCCGTTTCTTACAGACTCTCCCAAACTCATCCACCAAGCCTTGCAGCTCCCCTTCGTCTTCACTTAACAACACAGCATCATATGCAAACAATAGTACAGGGAGTTTCCAAACACTACCCTCACTCACTAGGGCCACTCCAACATCCACTGCCCTACCTTGCATCTCTTTTATTACCCCATCCATGTACAGATTGAACAACCATGGAGACATGACACATCCCTGTTTCAACCCAACCTTCAAAGAGAAAAATTCACTCAATTCACCATCCACATATCTTGCTTCTTTTTCGAATGTAAATAGAATGTGAGTATTTACAATATTTTTTAGACTGCAGCCTTAGCACCATCATACATACTCTTCACATCATTCAACAACTTCCCATCTATTCCATATATTCTTAATACTTTCAACAATCCTCGTCTATCTACCCTGTCATATGCTTTCTAAAAATCCATGAAGGCCACATACAACTTCTTTCCCATCTCTAGAAACTTTTCCACTAAAGATCTAAGAATAAATATCTGATCTACACAACCTCTTCCCTTCCTAAAGCCTCCTTGTTCTTCTCCAACTAATTCCTCTGTTATTTCCCTAGTTATAAAATGAATAATGTCCAGCTTGATGGAGTAAACCATGAAAAAGACTTAGGAGTTATAATGACAAACGATTCGAAACCAAGCAAACAATGTACAGAAGCTATGAAGAAAGTCAATAAATTGATTTGATTCATAGGTAGAGCATTTGAATATAAATACTAAAATACTGCCCTCACTTTGTATAATTCTTAGTACGCCAGCACTTGGAGTACTGCGTTCAATTTTGGTCACCATATTATAAAAACGATATGGAGAAACGTGAAAGAGCACAGCGAAGGATGACAAAGATGATACATAGATTGAGAAATAAACTATACGGGGAATGCTTAGAAGCCCTGAATCTCTTTACCCTAATTAAACGGAGGTTACGAGGAGATTTATTTTCATGATAACATGGCTGTCATTCAACACTTCACAGTTGATCACTGGACTCATACTAGAGGCAATGGGCATAAAATAATTGGCAAACAATTTCAGTCATACGAAGCTAAGCATTTCTTCTTTAACAGAGCTGTAAATATTGCCCTCCAGTGTGGTAAACTGTAATACAGTACTAACCTTTAAAGGTCACCTGGATAAGTATCTGTGGTCTAACCCCCCAGCTTAATATGTTCACTCCTGAATAAAACGCTTATGTATACCCCCCCCCCTCGAGTCTGGATCAGTTTATCAAATGCAAATATAGTATAAGCACAGACTAGGATATGCACAGATAGCCCTGAGTTGATGGTCTCGACTCATACTTTCGACCTGTGATTGGCTGTGGATCACTGAGGGTCCCTGTTAGTTAAGTGACTACCATCGGGATTTTTTTTTTATTGTACCAGGGGTCCCTGCTTCAGGAGGTAACTTGTGTGCTTGTCCTGCATGGAAAACTTCCTTGTCTCAGTGGAGTGAACGGAGCTAGGGCCTGATTGACTGCTGCCTACCTTAAAAGTGCCAGGCAAGGCTGCTGCACCACTCCTGAACATCCACACTGTGCACTGTGCAATTTCCATCCTGTGTCTACAGAAGCCACGTAACTCAACATATCCGTACATAATGTTGTACATTATTTATTTATTTGAGTATTCATTTTACTATACTGCTTTCTCTTTCAGGTCATTCAAACTGATAGCTTATAGATAAAGTATTATAGAATGTAACGTTTCCTTTTCAGTCTTTCCTATGAAATTTCCATGTCAGTTTTTCTATGCTGCATGGTGGTTTTTCTCACTTTCTCTTTCCAGTCTTAACTGGAGGGTTTCGAGGCATGGGGAGCCTTCTTGCTTTACTATCTTTCTTGCTTTACTATCCATATCCTTCAGCATGTAGAATTAGATCTTGTAGTATTAGTCTACTCCAGAGGTTCTTAACCTGGGGGGTTTCCTCCCCCTGGGGGGAGTGAGTAAATTCCTTGGAGGGGACACAAAACTGGGGGAAAAAGTAGGAATTTCTCTAATTATATTTGTAATTCTCTTAACAAAAGCGTGGCTAATATCAAAATGATTATGAAAGAAATACAAAACATGCTTGGACGGCTTTGTGAACTACGAGAAGTAGCAATATTTCTAGATTCACAGCAGAAGGCAGATCTCCATGACAAGTTTCAATTTGAAGGCTTTCTGCTATCTCTAGCTAACCTGTTGACATCTTCAAAGCGCTGAATGCAATCAGTCTTGAACTACAAGTGAAAAACATCATCATCATGCACCACGACACCATTCGAGCCTTCATGGCGAAACTTGACCTCTGGAAATGTCGAATTCAGGATGGAAATACAGCCAGTTTTAATAATTTGGATTCTGCTCTCATGCACAGTTACCTTGATTCTGAGTTGAAATAAAAATAATAATCACTCATCGGACTGACTTGAAAGCAGAATTCATCAGATATTTCCTGGATAAAGATAAGAAGCGTGAAGTCTGGAAATTCATCAGGAACCCATTTCAATGTGAAGTAGCTGATGTTTCGGATGAAGTGCAACAGAAGTTTCTTGAGTTAGAGTTCAACTCCCCAGCTGAGGAAGGCTTCATGGAATAATATCTTGAGATGTTCTGGGTCAAGTACCTTCCTGTTTACCCTCTGATCTCACATCAAGCTCTTCAGAGTCTGACAATATTTGGATCTACGTATCTTCGTGGAGCTGCATTTTCCATGCTTGTTGCTGTCCAGACCAAGTACAGAAACCAGCTGAAAGTTGTAGGGGACTTACGTTGTGTACCCTCTGGCATTCGACCAGACATTCAAGATCTGGTAGCTAAGCAGTGTCAGGTGTCTCATTAAAATACAGTAATCCCTGTACTATCCGAACGCCCACTATCCGGACTCCCCACTTACCAGACATTTTGAGCCTGGGCCTTTGGAACCCCAAAATGGCCAAAAAACGTAAAAAAAAAAAAAAAATCTGTCATTTTTTCAACCAAATTTTGAAATTGGCGCGCAGCACCAAGCAGCTGCATTTACGCTCAGTGTTTGTTTCTCTCCTTCCCCAATCCCTCCCCAGTTACCACCTAACTATCATCCTGACTAGACGCTTATTCAATGGATGCCGCACGTGCTCATTTTTGTAAATAAACAGTGAATAAACTGCAATACCTTGCCACTAAACCACATGGGAATTTACAGTGTTGTGCAGTGTTATGAAATTAGAATTCAGAGTGCAAAGATTAAGTACAGAGTGTAAACTGGCAGTTGAAACTGGCGTGGTGCAATCAAGAACAAAATGTGCAGTGTTAAACAATAATAACTCAGTGCAAAGGATTAAGTGCAGCAAACACTGGATTACTGTACATGCTTCAAGAGCATTTTCACCACTGCCAGAGCCTTAGAAGAGGCAGGTTAACCTTCGTAACGAACGGCCACGGACGTGTTGTAAGTATCCAGTACACTGCTAAACATTTTCCAAGCTCACCTCTAATTCCTCATTCACTGGTTCCTTTTCATTTATTTCATACTTTCTGTCCTTTATTTGTTGGAATAAGGTCTTAAATAGGTGCTATGCATGTCTGGTAGAGATATATGTAGGTGGTTTTCTGAGTCTGGGTTAGGGACTACCAGCCCAGGAGGCAGGGGTCCACTATCTGGATGGACCCACTTTCTGGGCATGTCTTTGGCTCTATTACATCGGATAGTGGAGGGATTACGGTAGTAAGAAAGTAACCTCAATAAATATGCTGGGTATATTATTTGCACAGAATTCATGCTCAATAAAAAGACTAAAAACACCCATTTTCTTCAGTTTTTCCTTAAAATCTGGGAGGGAATTTTATCAATATAGCTGAAGATGCGAGGGGGGAGTGGAGGGAAGGACCAATTACCTGAGGGGGTGTGGTAGTAAAAAGATTAAGAACTACTGGTCTACTCTGTAACAAAGAGCCTCACAACGACCATAAGGTCTGTTGCTGTTCGCTTTCCTTTGTACTCCTTCCTTTTCCTTTTTCCTTTACTGCTCGTCTACTTCTGCCTTCCCTTTCCGTCCCTCTCTTCACCTTTTTGATTCCCTCACACCTTTCCCCTTCCTCCCTTGCCTCATCTCTCCAACACCCTCACTCCTTCCCCCTTCCCTTCCCCTCCTGCCCTTCCCCTCCTGCCCTTCCCCTCATCTCACTTATACCCTCACACCTTCCCCCTTCCTTTCTCTTCCCGTTCCTTCCTTTATCTCTTTTACTCTCAAGCCACTACCACACGGAGACACATACACAGAACATGGGCCAGTGGTAGAGGAGAATGGACGTCCAAGAATAGTGTTGCCTATCACACGGTGTACTTTGACGGAACCATTTTCTTCTTCTTTTGAGTTCACCCATCTCGGCTGGCCACAGCCAAGTTCACTTGTTCCAACAACCTATCAGATGACAGATGCCAGACAGCCACACCCAGGGTAAACTCTACGGAGAAGATCACTAGTGCATGCATGTGTTTATCAACAATAGTAATAGACTTGAACCAGCTTATGACTTTTGCATTGGGTATATGCAGTGCTATAGAGCTGGAAAATCTCTCACTTGCTCATTTAAAAAGATCTCTGCCTCCCTCGATCAAGAAAATGACTTGTTGCCTTCTATGCTGCAATGCCTCTATGGTGATCTCTCTCTCTCTCTCTCTCTCTCTCTCTCTCTCTATATATATACAGTATATATATATATATATATATATATATATATATATATATATATATATATATATATATATATATATTAAATAACAGAACAGAGAAAAGAAACACAAATGAATCCAAAAAATCCATACACCAGATTACTGTTGTCCTCCATTCATAAATTATCTGTAACAGTTGGACTAGAACAGCTGTTGGTTGAAGTTTGGAGGGAAACAACCCTGGAGAAACGAGTACCAGAGAGATACAGTTTGGGGAATGAAAGAATTTTGATAGGCAGAAGTTCCACAATATGGCTGAGTGACGTTCCAGTTATGAGCCCTATCAGATGCCCGTGTAGAACGGGGGAAGGCATGGAGAGGTGGCACAATGGACGCAACTTCGTCTGAGAATTTGCCAAAAAAATATCTGTAAAATAATGCAAGGGGGTCAACATTCCTTCTTACTTGTAGGGGAGGTAGTTTATTTATAACAGCAGGGTTATTAACAATTTCAACAGCTTTGTTCTGAATTTTGTCTAGTTGTTTTAATGCAACCTCTCCACATCCATCAGGGTGAGCAATATTCAAGCTGAGAGTGCACATGACTCTTATGAATTATAGTTAACTGCTCATCAGTGAAGAAGTTACGGACTCTGTACAATAAGCCAAGTTTCCTTGAGGCGGTTTTAGCAAGTGATCTGACATGAGGGGTCCAGCTGAGGGCATTGTTTAGTAGGATGCTGAGAATTTCAAAACTTTTGGAGATGGGAATATTAGTAGCATTGAAAGTAATATACGAATCTGGCAATATCTGCCTATTAGTGAACTGTATATAATTGGTTTTGCTATTATTAAATTAGACAAGGTTGTTTTGTCCCCATTCACTCATCGCAGATAAGTCTTGATTTATGGAGATGGCTGTACAGAGTTGAAAGTTAGAGACAGTAGACTTTGTAAATGGGTGTCTGAGTGCGAATGAACTATGAAGTGTTGAGTCATCTGCATGTGAATGGATAGGATTATGGATGACAGATAAGAGATCATTAACCCCTAAAGACCTGTGCCACACTATCGTGTTTTTGTGTAATTTGACACGCCAGCCTATCCCGCACGATCAATAAAGACACACAAAAAACTGGGGAAGGGTAACTCCGCCCCTTTGGTGACATATGGGATCAGACCAATGAGAGTTAGTGTCTGGGGTGGTATGGCATGATTGGCCCCCTAAGGTGGGGGAGAAGGAACCCCCCCACCACCACCGTCACTTTACCTCCCTCAGCCCCTTTGCATCATATCCACATCGTCCCCTTCCAACCAACCATACCCCAACATACCCCCTACAGCCGTGTGTGCAAAGCAACCCTTCTCCCCTCTCGCTCCTCTCCCCTCCCTCCTCCCCTATTCCTCCTCCCCTATCCCTCCATCCTCCTCCCCCCTCTAGCCACACACACTCCACGTCCACTTTTCACCTGGCTTGTTTTGTTGCTATGGGCATATACCAGACAAATTTCCTGCCTAGGGAACACTTTACATTGGCATTAGTTATGTATATATAATTACTTACCGTAAACAATGATTTTCAGCACATTTTCTATTTTCTCCCATGGGGGATTGGTAACTTTTTTGCATCTTTGATGGGTGATTGTGTGATAACTATTTGGTCAATCTGGCTGAAACATACATTTTCAGGCGTGTAAATTCAGTTTCTTGAAATGTCGAAGAAAAATTTTTACCTTGGTGAAAGTTGAAAAATCGACCCTGTTTTGCAGCTGGAGGGACAGACCTGCTGAGCAAATTGCGTACTTTAGGGGTTAATATGAACCAGGAACAGGGTTGGTGCCAGAACTGATCCATGTGGCACGCTTGTGTTAATTGAGTGGAAATTGGAATACGAGTATACATCATCTACTTTTACTCTTATTCTTCTGTTGCTGAGATATAAGGAAAGCAGTGGAACAAAAGGCATTAGTCCATAGCAAGGGAGTTTGGACAGCAGGGAACGGAGCCATGCTCTGTCGAAAGCTTTAGAAATATCAAGAGCTACTGCATGAGTTTCTCCATGTAGTTCGATTGATTGATGGATGGTATGAGTTAGGAGATTGAGTATGTCAATGGTGAATCTTTCGTGGTGAAAACCATATTGTCTGTCACTAATTATGTTGTTGGATTCAAGACATTTAACCCTGTGCTTATTAAATAAAATATCAAATACTTGGAACTTCCTTTCTTTGGAATTGGGTGGATATTGGATTCTTTCAATGAATTAGGGAATGAAGAAGTACGTTTTCATAGTATGAATAATTTAGCTAGAACAGAGGCAAGTTGTGGGGAAAGCTTTTTCAAAACATTTGGAGGAATTCTATTTGGGCCTGGAGTTTTGTTGGTAGGTAAACTGTCTAGGATGGATTTTACAGTACGTATCATGTCTGTATTTTAAGTGGAACAGTTTCGAGTGAGTCAAGTTCTAGTACTGGGACGTTCTGGCGGACTTCCTCTATAGTAAAATTTCTGGCAAAGATATCTGCATTCCCAAGCAGGTCATTTGTAATGTTCCTATCTGAAGATTTTAGTGGGGGAATGGATGATTACTTGTTAAAGTTATTATTGAAAGAATTGAGAATTGACTAGTCATTAGGGTTGTTAAGTAGCTCTGATGCTTGATTTTGAAGAAAGTTTGATTTAGCAAGATTTATTACAGCTTTTACATGGTTTCCAGCAATTTTATATAGAGAGAGTGGCTCAGATGTTTTTTTAAGTTAGAGTTATATGCTATCTATCTATCTATCTATCTATCTATCTATCTATCTATATATATATATATATATATATATATATATATATATATATATATATATATATATTTATATATATATTTATATATATTTAGATAAAGAATGGAGGAATGAAAAACAAAGCAAATTAAAAAAAAACAAGTCCATGTGCCTAAAGGATCATCCATTCAAAAATTACTCGTATTTATAACAACTGGATTTAAAGAAAGGTGGATTAAATATTTGTGGGAACAACTCCCAGGAAGTGAATTCCAGAGAGTAGCAGTTCTGGGGATAAATTAATTTTGATTAAGAAGAGGCTCTGCACTGCAGGGGAGAGAATGTGAGTTCATGGGCACTCCCAGCTACCCGAGTATTTCGGGACAAAATGTAAAGGAGAGGAACGATTGAGGCTAGTTCGTCAGAGCACTTACGGCAAAAATATCGGTAAAATAACGCTAAAGATGCAACATCTCTACTTACTGATAATGAAGGAAGGTCCTGCGTAATGGCAGAATTATTGATTAATCTAGTGGTTTTATTTTGAATTTTGTCCAACTGCCTCAATGAAACCATTCCACATCCACTCCACAGTGGCAAACAGTATTCGATCTGAGAACACTCATGACTTTTATATATATATATATATATATATATATATATATATATATATATATATATATATATATATATATATATATATACAATTGCTCGTGGGCCCTTCGGGCCCCTCGCACTTGCTTCTGCGGAGGGCTCACGCGTTTATGTTCTGTTCTAGTGTAACGTTGTCACTTGGATTTTTTGCAGCTAACCAACTGATCGTGTTATTTGCAGCTTCGGGAATGGAAACCAAGTTGTCCGAACGCAAGTTCGGATCGGGTTTGCTGTCCCTTGGCACCGCTTCTTGTTACCTTTTTTTTTTTCACATTTCCCTCTCATTTCCCCTAGTTTATCCCTCTCAGTTTCACCGGTTTTCCCAATTACCTTCTACTCTATCATCTTTCTGTCTCCCTTCTTTACCCAATTAACCTTTCGTTCTGTTCTCTCTCTCTCTCTCTCTCTCTCTTGTATTTTTTATGCCTCTGATCCTACCATTGAATGGAAGGAGGTGTCATCGAGACTGATGTGGGTGAAAACGAAATTTGAACGTAAGTTGTCGGTATTTGTGAGTGCATATGGGCCTGGTAGCAAAAGGGATGCAGAAGAAAGGGAGTCTTTCTGGAATGATGTTGATGAGTGTCTGCAGAGTTTTGCAGTGAATGTGAATGTGGTAATGATTGGTGATCTGAATGCTAGAGTGGGAAATGTAGCAGTTGAAGGTGTGAGGAGTAGACTGTAGCACCAGTCGAACAGGGCAGTACTCCCGAGGTTGATGGCAAGCTGGTGATAGGGAGAGCTGGAGCGCCTGTTTCACCAGCCCTCAGGACTTGATCCTGACCATCCCCCTTTTCTGAACATTTTCAGTGCATTCATTTACACAGAGAGTAGGCCAGCATGCTCTCATAATACCTTTACCTTCAACTGTCTACACCACACTACATGCGCATAACATAACACACCTTCTATTCACATCTTTAGGAATGGCCGCTGCAATCTTACTATCAAATGAAGTGGTACCTCGGATTGCCACCACCGGCAGGGTAGGGCTGGAGGCACAGGATCCTCCCGGTCGCCATCAAGCGACTGTGCCGGCAGCGACTGTTGCTATTTCCGGGAATGCTCGTCGGCGAAGAGGTGACGGTGCGGCCTTATTCTTTACCAACATCCGCGGCCTTACCACAAATTTAAACTCGGTTCATTTTTTCCTTCAGTCCATATCCCCTTTGGCCCTTTTCCTCACAGAACCACAAATCTCACCCTCTACCGATATATCTCCATTTTGTTTTCCCGGTTACCATCTCCTTACAAACTTTCGTAACAAGGGCGGCACCTGTTGTTATATCAAATCCCAATATGCAGTTGACACTATTTTAAACTTCACTTCATCCAGTTTTGATTACTCATTATATAAATTAAATTGCCAAAACATTACCAAATATATCTGTGTAGTTTATCATTCCCCCAAAGCTTCTTCGGAACCCAGTGTATTTGATTCCATATCCACTCAGTTGAGTAACCTTGACCTTGCCCTTGGCAATGAAATTACCATTTTGGGTGATTTTAACATACACAATGTTGAATGGTTATTGCATTCTGCCCGGACAGACGACGCTGGTCTAGAATGTGAGCTCTTTGCGGAATCGTTTAACCTCACCCAGTTGGTAAAGCAACCAACCAGAATACCTGATAATCCTGACCATAATGCCCATCTCTTGGATTTATTCTTGACAAATAATCCAGATCAATACAGGATAGAGGTACTGTCACCACTTGGATCCTCTGACCACAATCTCATCAAAGCCTCATTAGGTAACCCTCCTACACCTCCCCATTCTGAACCTGTCAGGGTGACCCGATGGCACTTTGACAGGGCAGATTGGGATGGATTTAGAAATTATCTTGCTGATATTCCATGGCAGTCTTTCTTCTCTAGTGATCCCAACTCTACCTAGTCCCACATTTGCAACTTAATACTAACTGGTATGGATTTATTCATACCAAGTCAACAATTCACTAAAAGATCAAACTCTCCAAAATGGTTTGATGGCAATTGTGCCAGAGCAACAGCCCAAAAATCATTAGCATATAACTCTTACTTAAAATCAAAAACATCTGAATCACTCTCCCAATTTAAAATTGCTAGAAATCATGCAAAAGCTGTATTAAATCTATCTAAATCAAACTTTCTTCAAAAGCAAGCATGAAAACTACTTAACAACCCTAATGACAATAGAATATTCTGGTCAACTCTTAATTCTTTCAATAATAACTTTAACAAGTCATCTTCCATTCCCCCACTAAAATCTTCATAGCATATAACTCTTACTTAAAATCAAAAACATCTGAATCACTCTCCCAATTTAAAATTGCTAGAAATCATGCAAAAGCTGTATCAAATCTATCTAAATCAAACTTTCTTCAAAAGCAAGCATCAAAACTACTTAACAACCCTAATGACAATAGAATATTCTGGTCAACTCTTAATTCTTTCAATAATAACTTTAACAAGTCATCTTCCATTCCCCCACTAAAATCTTCAGATGGCAATATTACAAATGACCCACGTGGGAAAGCAGATATCTTTGCTAGTACCTTTGCCAGAAACTCTACCATAGATGATACCAGCCAGAATGTCTCAGTACTGGAACTTGATTCTCCGGAAATTTCCCCACTTAAAATACAGACAAGATACGTAAAATCCATCCTAGACAATTTACCTACCAACAAAGCTCCAGGCCCAGATGGAATTCCGCCAATTGTTATGAAAAAGTGTTCCCCTGAACTTGCCTCTGTCCTAGCTAAATTATTCAGACTATGCATACGTACTTCCTTATTCCCAAATTCATGGAAAGAAGCCAATATCCACCCAGTTCCGAAGAAAGGAAGTTCGTCTGACCCCTCCAATTACAGACCAATAGCTGTCACATCTTCTCTTGGTAAGGTATTTGAAACTTTAATTAATAAGCATATTGTTAAACATCTTGAATCCAACAACTTAATTAGTGATAGACAATACGGTTTTCGCCACGAAAGATCCACCATTGACATACTCAATCTCCTAACTCATACCATCGATCAATCAATTGATCTTTTTGGAGAAACTCATGCAGTAGCTCTTGATATCTCTAAAGCTTTCGACAGAGTATGGCACCGTTCCCTGCTGTCCAAACTCCCTTGCTATGGACTAACGTCTTTTGTTCCTTTGATTTCTTCTTATCTTAGTGACAGGAAAATAAGAGTGAAAGTAGATGACGTATATTCGAATTTCCACTCAACGCCGGCGTGCCGCAGGGATCAGTTCTGGCGCCAACCCTATTTTTGGTTCATATTAATGATCTCTTATCTGTCACTCACAATTCCATTCACTCATATGCAGATGACTCAACACTACATAGTTCAGTCACACTCAGACATCCATTAACAAAGTCTAATATCTCTACCTCTCAACTCAGTACAGCCATCTCCATAAATCAAGATCTATCTACAATCAGTGAATGGGGACAAAAGAACCTTGTCTCTTTTAATGCTAGTAAAACTAAATATATACAGTTTACTATTAGACAGATATTGCCAGATTCGTACATTACCTTCAGTGCTACTAATATTCTCATCTCCAAAAGTATTGAAATTCTTGGTGTCTCACTTAACAGTGCCTTCAGCTGGACCTCTCATGTCAGATCACTTGCTAAAACCGCCTCAAAGAAACTTGGATTATTGTACAGAGTCCGTAACTTCTTCGCTGATGAGCAGTTAGCTATAATTTATAAGAGTCATGTGCGCTCTCAGCTTGAATATTGCTCACCCTTGTGGAATGGTTGTGGAGAGGTTGCATTAAAGCAACTAGACAAAATTCAGAATAAAGCTGTTAGAATCATTAACAACCCTGCCATTACATATAAACTACCTCCTCTGCAAGTAGGAAGGAATGTTGCCTCCCTTGCATTATTTTACAGATTTTTTTTGGCAAATGCTCAGACGAAGTTGCGTCCATGGTGCTACCTCTCTATACCTTCCCTCGTGCTACACGGGCATCTGGTAGCGCTCATGACTGGAATGTCACTCAACCATATTGCAGAACTTCTGCCTATCAGAATTCTTTCATTCCCCGAACTGCATCTCTCTGGAACTCGCTTCCCCAGAGTTGTTTTCCTCCAAATTTCAACCCACAACTGTTCAAGTCTAACTGTTACAGATATTTTATGAACAGAGGACACCAGTAATCTGGTGTATGGATTATTTTTTTTTGTACCCATTTGTTTTTCCTTCCTCCGTTTTGTTATCTATAAAAAAAAAAAAAGTTGGTATGCGTGGTGTGCATGGAGGAAATGAAAGAGGGGAATGAATGATAGAGCTGTGTGTTGAGAGAGAGATGGTGATTGGAAATACTTTGTTTGAGAAGAAAGATATTTATAAGTACACATGGGTGAGACAGGAGGGTGGAAGCGTTGTTGATATAACGTTGATGGACTATGTGGTTGTGACCAGGAATCTAATAGGAAAATTGTTGGATGTGAGAGTTTTGAGAGGGAAGGGTGAAGGTTTGTCTGACTACTACCTGGTGGTGGGAAAGTTGAGAGTAGGTAAGAGATGGGCGAGAGCTAGAAGAGTTAAGTATGGCACGGAGGTTATGAAAGTGAGTTGGATAAAAGAGAGAAAATGATAAGAGTATCAAGAGAAACTGAAAGATGAGTGGAATACAGTGAAAGATCAGGAGAATGGCAGTGAGGAGGAGGAATGGTAGTTGTTTAAGTGTGTTGTGGTGGGGCATGCGGAATAGGTGTGTGGTGTGAGACGAGTGGGTGGCGTTGTAAGAAAGGGAAGTGCATGGTGATGTGAGGAAATAAGTATGGCTGTGGCTGAGAAGAGACGTGCATATGAAGTGTGGCTGCAGGGGAGGGATGATGTGTCATATAAGAGGCATAAGGAAAAGCGGAAAAGGGCGAGAAGGGCTGTGCGTGATGCTAAAGTGGCAGCAGATGAGAGGTGGGGTAGGTGGCTGACTAAGAATTTTCAACAGAATAAAAAAAATGTTTTTGGAAGGAAGTGAAAAGGGTGCGAAAGGGAGAGTCTGGGAAGGAAGAGCGAGTAAAAGCAGAGGATGGAAGGATGTTAAGAAGAGATGGGGGGAGTATTTTGAAAGATTGTTAAATGTAGAGGAAGAAAAGGAGGTTGAGATTGTGGCAGATGGAAGGGTGCAAGGAATTAATGTGTTGGGAGAACTGAATGATTCTTTGATCACGATGGAGAAAGTGCTGGAGGCAGTAAAGGAGATAAGAACAGGGAAAGCTGCAGATATGGATGGGTGTGCTGTGGGATGCCTGAAAGGTGGTGGAGCGACTACTGTTGAGTGGCTAGTAAGATTGTTGAATGTATTCTTTGTGAGCGGAATGGTGTCGATTGACTGGACAAATGCTAGTGTGGTTCCACTGTATAAAGGTAAGGGTGATAAGTATGAATGTAATAGCTTTAGGGGTATACGTCTGTTGAGTGTTGTAGGTACGTTGTATGGCAGAGTGTTAATTTAGAGAGTTAGAGAGGGTACAGAGGGAGAGATTGGTGATGAACAGTGTGGCTTTAGGAGCGGGAGGGGATGCATGGATCAGGTGTTTGCTGTGAGACAGGTGTGTGAAAAGTATTTAGCAAAAGGTGAGGATGTGTCTGGGGCATTCATGGATTTAGAGAAAGCGTATGATAGAACTGATAGGGGGGGCTTTGTCGACTGTTTTAAGACTATGGACTCGATGGTAGATTGCCAAAAGGAGTGTAGAGTTTTTATGTAAATAGTAGAGCGTGTGTAAGTGTGGGAAATACTGTGAATGATTGGTTTTCCGTGAGAGTGGGGGTGCGACAGGGTTATGTGATGTCGCCTTGGTTGTTTAATATTTATATGGATGATGTTGTAAGGGAGGTGAATGCAGGAGTGTTAGGCGGAGGTTTGAGTCTTTTCAATGCTGATGGTAGAGAGTGGAATCTGATTCAGTTGCTGTTAGCGGATGATACTGCATTGGTGGCTGAATCAGAGGAGAGATTGTGAAAGTTAGTAGAGGAGTTTGGAAGGGTGTGTGAAAGGAGGAAACTGAAAGTAAATGAGAATAAGAGTACAGTGATGAAGTGTACAAGGTTGGTAGTTGGTAAAAGGATGAATATAGTTTTGAATGGTGAGTTGCTTGAGGAGGTAGAGTATTTTAAGTATTTAGGGTCACATGTTGCTGTGGATGGAAGAATAGATGTAGAAGTGAAGTTTAGAATGAATGAAGTAGGAAAGGTGCTGGGAAGATGAAAAAAGTGTTTAGAAGTCGTTCGCTTAGAATGGATGTAAAGAGAAGGCTGTATGAGGGTGTTGTGGTACCAACTGCATTACATGGGGCTGAAACATGAAATATGGGTGTAGCAGAAAGGAATAGTTTGAACGTAATGGTGATGAGGTGTCTGAGGAGTATGTGTGGAGTGACGTGTATAGATCGAGTGAGAAATGATGAAGTGCGAAGGAAAACTGGAGTTGTGCCTGAGATGGCTGATCGAGTTCAGCAGAGAGTGTTGCGATGGTTTGGGCATATGGAGACAATGGATGATGAGCAGTTGGTGAAAAAGATAAAGGATCGGATGTGAGAGGTGTAAGGCTGAGAGGAGGACCACGAATAGGATGGATGGACAGTGTGAAGAGAGCGTTGGATGCGAGAGGGATGTTTGTTGAACAAGGAAGAGTGACTGCGCATGACAGAAATGATTGGAGAGAAATTGTGAATGAATAAATGATGACGCAGCCCTGCGGGGATATTATCCAGCATTTGGTCTGATCAGCTGATCAGGTCAGGTGCGGGTAAGGGGATGGGTCCATTATGATGTGGCAGGGGTAAACCAGCTCTGTTGTCGGACCCTGCTGCGGATGTCACTGACTGTGGTGCTCAGTTGACCCTCGTGCAGTGTGGTGCGTGAGGATCCATCCCTTCTCCCCTTGGGGCTAAGATGAGAATGAATGTGTTTGTGTGGATGAGTAAATAGGGAGTGTCTCATCCTGTCTCGGCTACCTCCCTTTCTTTGGGGGAAGCAGCCTAGGTATATAGATAGATCCCTGCTCTTCTTCTCTTTCTCTGTTCTTTCTTCTCTCTCACTCCCTTCCTTGCTTTATTTTTCTCTCTTTCTTTCTCTTCTATCTCCTACTCCTTCAAGTCCTTCCCCATCACTTCTCCTCTCCTTCTGTCTCTTCCACTCTCACCTCGTTTTCCTTCCTCCTCCTCTCTTTCACTTTCTTCATGAGTGATGTACTCTTAATGGAGAGAGAGAGAGAGAGAGAGAGAGAGAGAGAGAGTGAGAGTGAGAGAGAGAGAGGTGGGGGGTGAAAAGGAAGGAAAAGGAAGAAGATAGGGAGAGGGAGGGAAGAGATGAAATAAAGACGAAAATAAAAAAGAATGGGACAGAGAAGAGGAAGAGAACGAGAAAAAAGAGGGCATGATAAGGGTAGGGAAGAGGAGAACAATGGAAGAGAGGTAATGTGGGCGGAAAAAGGTGAGTTAAACCTGTAGTGTAAGGAATGGAAATGAGAGAATCAAGTGGAAGAAAAGTGAACAGGATAGAGAGGATGAAAATCGGAGAGGAACAAGGGTAGGTAAAATGCAGTAATGATGTAGACAAGTAGACAAGAGAGAGAGAGAGAGAGAGAGAGAGAGAGAGAGAGAGAGTAATGGCGGAGGGTATTAAGATGTTCCAAGACGGGGACAGAGGTCTCGCCACATGCACCAATGACACAAACGTTACGGTCGTGTGTGGTGTTCGTTGTGGAATACCAATGGAAAATCTCTGTCTCGTTAAGGAAGTAAATGAAAGTGATAGAACGACAGATGCCTCATGCTCATCCCCTTCCCGTTGGTTTGGAAAATAGGACAGACTACTTCAACACAATGACACTTTTTTGTCTTCTTGCTACTGACAGATGATCTTATTCGACATCTTAGACGATACTCCTCGGCCTCTATCCTCTTGGGTTAAGGAGGCTCCGTAGCACTTTACCTGTTTTTTTTCTGTGTATGGAACGTTAATATTCTCTGATTTGGTATTGATGGTGTCTGTCTCACTATTATATAGACATAAGCTTCACACAAGCCAGAAGCAGAGGGTTTTGTACTATATTTAAGGCCAAAGTGCTAAGGATGAAGTGTTAGAAAGCCTTTCATGACTGAAATAAAAGAAAGAATCAAGGACTAGAAGCCGACAGAGGTATTCTTTCCGAGGAAAAAATAAATAAACAAAAGGAAACCGAATTCAAGTTTAGCTTATTTAGATATGTATTGCGTTTAATAAACTGGGGTAATAGACAGAGGGGATAGACTGAGTATGTCAGTTCTAGAGTTAACCTGTAGCACACCTGAATGACTAAGAGTATCGGTTAACTCCTCCACTAAGAGCTGGACAGGAAATAGGCGACAGTGTGCTTCCAAACAGTTGCCACGCGTCTGCTGTAGTGGAGGTGGAATGCAAGCATGCCATACAGATTAGCAGTGGCCAGTGAGCTGGTATTAGCAGAGATAATTCTGTAGTGTGGCAAAGAGAGGTTGAAATGAGTTAATGAGCGGAGAGGAGATGGCGAGATGAAAAGTCTGACTCCACCCTGTTTGGAAGAGCTGTATGTGGGAACCCACCATAATCTGAGATGTACTCCACACAGGGATGATTAAAACCCCTATATAAAACCAACATTTGCACAGGGGTAAATAAAGTATGGAATCAGCTTACCGCTCCTAACCCTTAAGAAGGGGATTTTACAAGGGAGACAATATGATCTTTCCAGGGTAAGGTCCTGCGAGAATGAACCACTTGGGATGTTAAGAGATGAGAAAAGAACTGAACTGTGCCTTCAGCTGTTGTGTGGGAGGGGTCCCCATATTCAGCTCTTCTCAATAGGATGAAGTCACGGGCTTCCCGTCTCTTCAACTCTCCTTTTCTTATTGACTTCCCTCAACCTCTGTCTCTTTGCCACACTGTTGCATCTTTATTTCTTTTCTAACGCAACTTCAAATGCCACTGAACTGTCTGATCGCATACGCACCCGTCTGTCAGCAAACTCACTCCTCCATTCTTATCCAGTTGTCTGATGCCAGAAATAATCGATACTCCCAGGCCTTCATCTACGCAATAGGTAAGCTCTGAAACTGTCTTCCTCTGCGTGTATTTCCTTTTGCGTATGACCTCCAGTCTTTTAAACGTAACGTGTTTAAACATCTCATTATGAACGGATCTTGAATTTGACCCTTTTTATTTTATAATTTTTATTTTTTGATGGATCAGTCTTGTGTGGTTCCAGGCTATTGTACTTTCTACCTTGCATAAAATAATCCTTGGAAGAGTTTGACAGGTCAAAAGATGGAGCGGCGTTTGCGAAGCACTAAAGACAGACTGTAATAATTTTCTCCAGCAAGAATTAAGATCCAATTCAGAAAGTAGACGTTCCGTAGCCTCATCCTTAAATTACTGAAGCAATTGCTGTGATAAACGGTACAATGAGAGAATGAGATGAAACTCTGTAGGTTGGAGTCATCATTATATGATTGGTTACGGCTAAACAAGCATGTCAAAAGGTGGTAGAGAGATGAAGACAGGACAGGACCCTGAGCAACACCATTATTGATATCTGTGAAAAGGAACTGTGCCACAACAACAGCTATAGAATTACCAAAGAGAATACTTCAGATGGTATCACAGAAAGAATGATGGAAGCCATAAGAGGGAAGTTTGGAAACTCAGAATTTGTGCCGGACTCGGTCGAAAGCCTACGAAATAAGTTCAAAATTCTCGTAGGTAGGATGACCAGAAGTGTGAAAAGTGGGAACAACACCAGTGGAGTGTCTCTGGTGGAATACACACTACTGTAGCAGTTATAAAGATGGTCATGAGAGGAAAAAGGTCTCAATATCTCCTTGTTATGGATATACTGAAAGACTTTGGAAATACCAAATCATAAAACAACTGATTATCAGTCACAGCGTTAGGAAAGCTCTTCCATCTTCAGGACATGGTGAATGAAAGCAAACTTCCAGCAGGCAGGAATGGTACAAGCTGAGAGGCAAATGCAAAAGAGTTTACCTATGAAGGGTGTCAGCACAGAGTGAGTTTTCTAGATCTACACGAAGTACCCCATCAGGTCCGCATGCTGTAGCCGGTGAAGGCAAAAAATATGTTCCCTGAATAAATTTCACTGCCAGCCATGAGGATATTAGAGGTGGAAGGATGGATGGCATTAGAAACGTCCAAAGTGGAACTAGAGCAGAAAGTTTGGGTAAAGAATTCATCCCTATCTGGAAAAAAAAAAAAAAAAAAAAACTACAGAACCATCAAAACGGACACGAGGAGGGATGGAGGATGAAGGCGAGATGCCAGGTGGAGCAGGAACAATTAGAATTTGAGAGTTCAGACAATTTTGAGGTAATGAAATTGTTTTTAGCAAAACAAAGAGCAGATTTAGCACAGCTCTGGACAGCAACGCACAAAACTGGAGAATCAGGGGTAGGCTGGCACCGATACCTTTTGTAAGCAACAGGTCACCTCTGAAACTGTCCTCCTCTGTCTGTATTTCCTACTGCATATGACATCCAGTCTTTCACATGCAGTGTGTCCAGGTATCTTGACATGAATGGATCTTGAATTTGGCTCTTTGCTACAGTATATTGTTTTTTTTTTTTTTTCTGTTGGAGGGAAGAATCTTGCAGGCTCCTCGCCTTTGGTTTCTTCTTCCTTGCATAAAAAAATGCCACCTCCCTGTTGTGATCGCCAATTTAATTAGCGTGATTAAATTAAATCATTTTTGTTGTTGCCTCCTCTTTCTAAAAGGGTTTAAAATACTATCAACAGACCACTTAATCACGATGGCACTTTTATTTTTACTCCTGCTATATCCAAACAATGTTATTCAGCATAGGAGAGACCCTTAACAGTGAAAGAGTTACAGTAGGCTACATGAAATAACGTCAACAATGCCCTTTAATGATGTGGTATTCTCTACTATACTAAGGACCTTGGCAGCTTGATCCAGTTTGCGAGACTCCAGTGCAAAAAAGAGATTAGAAAAACTGTCTCCGTCAAACCATACAATAAAACAGGTAGAAACAATAACCTCCTGGCCTACCCCTTGAGTCATATGACCTAAGTATATAGGTTATTCTTACATCACGACAATTTTGTTCAGCACCGGAGAGATCTCCTACAGCGAAGACGTACTGTAAGTGAAGGCAATACCTAACTCCCACTGATCGAAAACTCTCTCCAGAGCTGAATGAAACTGCCTGGAGGTCACAAGCATGTAGTGAGGCCTGTGTTATGTAATTAGTGTTAAACCAGCGTCAGAAGACTAACTTGGAAACTTTGCGACTAGAACAAAGACTACAAATTTCTGATCAAGTTGTATTAACACTCTTCAATAAAATGGCATCAGTTTTATGTCTATTCTTGTCGCCAGTAGACGATTTTATTTACCTGTATGTGTGTGTGAGAGAGAGAGAGAGAGAGAGAGAGAGAGAGAGAGAGAGAGCGATAATGCAATGAAACCATAATACAACATACTGAAATGTGAGTTTTAAAACTAAGGTAAGTGCATTACATGGTGGACAAAAAACAATGATTTTAAACATTTTTCCTTTAACATTATCGTCATAACAACTGGATGCTTGAGTGGGCACTAACGAAATAGCAACTCCCTGACAACGATTAATCGAATTATATGGCTCGTGCGTCTTACCTTGTTGCCAATGCTGCTGTTGGTGGGCTGTTTAGTTGTTGTTATAACTGTTATCCTTACAACATTCCTAATTTTTGGCTCAGTATTATTATCACAATCGCAACAATTATTACTACAAACATCGCTACTACCAGTGCTGGGCAGGTGTGCAAACACTTGCACAAAGTGCAATTGCGCACCGTTGCGCTCCGATGAATATCGTTTACACATTGCGCACCGCACGAGACCATGCACAATATTGCGCTTTCGCACATGAAAAGGCAGGTAGGCAAGTGCAAATACAGTTGCGCTTGCACAACTAAATTTGCACTTGCACACCTGCCTTGCGCACCTGTCCTGTGGATTGTGCAGACACGTGGTCTTGGAAGCTTCCCATACGTCTGGACAAAGGATGGGGGAGGCTCGTGCGGGGTCGCAAGAGTTCTGCTGGGAGGAGGCTGGAGGGACGGAGGGTTGTAGCATTTCTTAAAATGCTTCAACAAAGATAATGTATTTTAATATTTTTTAAATTATTATTATTTGTGAATAATAATTAATTAAAAATACAATATTTATTAAGAGTAGCATATGCAGTTCCTCACAAAAATCATTAAAACATATTATTTAAATCAAATATCCACAGCCTAACAATTTATTAGGTTGTGGATATTTGATTTAACTAACATGCTTTAATGATTTTTGTAAGTAATTACATATGCTGTTGTATATCTATATTGAATTATTAAATGTAACGTCTTGCGAAAATGCAGATAAAAGTAAAACTGGCAACATCACAGCCTTTGTTTCCCTATCCCTCCACTCCGCAGCCTGCTCACTCCTCTGAACTTCCACGAGTGAAAAAGTTACTACATGACAGTACTGTGATACCAACTCTAATGTATTGAAAGTGAAGCTTTGACCTTGTTGGAGGGACAGAAGTCAGGAGTGAGAGCTGTGGAAATCAATGAGTTATTGGAGAGGAGCATGTGGAATTACATGGAAAGACAGACTGACAAATGATGAAGTGAAGGATCGTTGTGGTGTACTTGGTGGTGTGGATGCGGATGTGATAGGAAGCATTAGGAGAAATACACTGAGGTGGCTTGGTCATATGGAGAGGATGAAGAGTGAGAGACTAACGAGGAGACTGTATGTGAGTGAGGTGGAGGGGGGGAGAGGGAGGGGGAGGCCATGGATGAGATGGAAGGATGGAGTGGAGAAATATATGAGAGAAGAGGGTGTGAGCTGGGAGCAGGGCAGTGAAATGGCGGGGGACAGGGTGACATGGAGGCAATGTGTTGCTTGTTTGTGGCCAGTAGCCACCCCTTATGGGATCAGACGTCCGGCAATAGATAGATAGAATAATAATAGATAAAAGTATGTATGCTAATTCATTTAAATATCTCAATATTTTACACTAATTCCCACAAATATATGCAAATGGTTTGTGCTAGCACATAGTAACATTATGCAGCTAAATATTAGATTGCGCACTTGCACAATTTACAGATAATAGAAAATAATAATAATAAATAAAAGTAAGTAAGTAAGCATGCTATTTTATTTAAATATCTCAATATTTTACAGTAATTCCCACTAATATATGCAAATGGTTTGCGCTTGCACTTTGCGACATTGTGCAAGCTAAATTTTTGCCAGATTGTGCACTTGCACTTGCGCAAGGCAGTGAACTGTTTATTGTGCATTGTGCTTGCGCAAGGTCCTTCTTCGTTTGCGCTGCCCACCACTGGCTACTACTATTACCATTTTCTCTGTTATGACAATCATCATAATCACTATGAATGATAATATGAGTATCACTTTACTGTTGCTCTATTACTGCTACATTCCCTCAGTGCTATTAATAACAACGTTGATATTATCATTAAATCAGACTAATTTATTATATTTATTTATTAATTAATTTATTTAATTATTGTTGATCGCACTTCCCTGCTTCAGCTGGGTGATGCACCAAGGCAGCAGAAAGCACACTTCACTCACTCATCGTTATTCAGGTGTTGTGTATAACACTCTATGCAAAGCTGAGCAGAAACATCCGCGTAATGGTTTTGCTGATCATTATGCTGTGCACCCATGTCGCTTCATATTTTACTTGTCAATCATTGACAGAGTCATCCCCCTCCTCCTCATAACACTATGTTCCAGTTTTTTCCTGTTTCAAACGTGCCATTTACGTGGTTAAATATTCTACCCCTTGACGAAGAATCGTTCGCATAATAGCCCTTCGTGAGCTGAGCCCTCTCAAATTACACGAGAGGCTGACGGGGTCCCACTGGACCCCAAAACTTTTTGGTGGATTTCTGTCATATGCATAAAGCTACATCATTTAAAGTTTGTGCATATGTTGCCCAGGACACGGCACGTGAAGCCAACCCGCCAGCGTCCCGTATATATAATAAATAAATAAATATATATATATATATATATATATATATATATATATATATATATATATATATATATATATATATATATATATATATATATATATATATATATCTGTGATACAGTGGTAAAGTGTACATTTTCGTACACTGGAGAGCGAGAGTTCACGCCCCGCCAGGGTAATAAACTTTGGAAGCTTCTCCCGGCTGAATCAGTGTCGCATACAGTGTCGCATACTGTAAAGTATGTTTGCACCCAGTTGGCTTGCACGGGTCGATTACACTTGGTTCACAGACTACACACACATCCAAAGCCACTACAACACTACAATCAAACTTACAAGCACTTCTCACCGTACATACAATCTCTACCAGACAGCCTAAGCCACTTGGTAGAGATCATAGGCTGTATCGTCCCTACTTCGGTCGGGATAGGCCGGTCCTGGAGTGGATACTCAAATGGCTCATGATAATGTTGATATATATATATATATATATATATATATATATATATATATATATATATATATATATATATATATATACTGTAGATTGTAGTCTAAGAAAATTATTTACATTTATCTGAAATTTGCGAAAGTTTCATTATGGATGCACTGAACCTACACTTATTTGAATGTTTGAGTGTCAGTACTCATGGGATACGTTCTGAATAAACTCTGGTATAAAGTATGATACATAATCATAAAATAAAACTGTCCTTGTAATGTTCAGATTAGATACAAACATTTTTCTTTTCATTGTCACACAAATGTAAAAAAAATTTACTTTTTATCATGGGAAAGCAACTAAATGATAGTACCTTTCTCACAAATGCAAAGAATAGTGACTTCTACAATGTTAATAATGATAATTCAGTAGAATGTTACTGACAGATTGTTAAACCACTTCATATGCATCAGCGTCTGATATTTCACTGCCTGAATCAATATCTTAAAAAAAAAAAAAAAAAAAAAAGGGTGGTCATCATCTTCCAACAAATTTCTGCCATTAAACATTGATTTTGGTATTGGCATTGTCTTTAGATGTCAAAAAATCTGAAAAAAAAAAAAAAAAAAAAAAAAAAAAAATACGGAAGGCGAGGTGGGGTCCCAGCAGACCCCACAAACATTATTTTACACTGTCACTTCTAAATGCTGCAAGCTTTTTTGCCCCCAAATATGTACCTGTACATATACAATAACCATCTACAATGAAAGTCAGGGATGAGCAGGTCAACAAAATTAAACAATGACTTATTGGCATCATTTTAAAGACATGCTGGGGTCCACAGGGACGTCACTCAACTGTCGATGGGATAATCTTTCCTTCTTGGTCCCCTTTTTCTTAACACTCTCCCTATTTTCGTTAATTATTATACCTTTTTCAGTCTCACATCATATATTTTCTTCATATGGCTGTAGCACTTTTACACATCCTGTCAACCCACATCCATCATACCATATACAGTTCCACACCCCTCTCTTGTTGTTGTTTCTTCCTGTGTCTATATCTCTTCAAAATTACGTCTTTATTATTTTTTTCCCAATATTTCCTTACACAACTGGTACCACTGAGCCTGCAGTTATACTCATGTTCGCTTAACTCGGCACTGACCTGGTTCTCATCACGCCTAATCCATTAACCCATGGCACGAATCTTATATAAGTCAACTCCAGAGGTAGCAGCTTACTTCATATGAGTGAGAATTTTAACCACAAATCATTAATTTACTCCTGAAAGTAGTGTAGCACAGTTTTACTGAATTATAGGCTATATACTGTTTCCACCCTTAATATCGAGCTCAGAAACAAAGGAACGTAGATACTACGGAAAAAATTCATGCACTACCTGATCGATTTACCATGGAGTTTGTACACGAGCAAGGCTCAAACCTGTGTGGAAAAAAAAAAAAAAAAGGTCCTGCCAACATCAAAATTTTCAAACACAACAACTCCATACTTATGGTGAGTTGACCAACAATATTTCATGGGTAGATATGTCATACCATTTCCAAGACGATGATATACGAGTACATTCGCAGTGATTCTGCCATGGTTGCTAATTGGTCATATTGTTGCACCACACAACCTGTTTTGCAGTACGGGTTTTCCTCTTCTGCATTATTACTTGTTTCAAGATTCTGAGTTACTGCTGCTGCAGTTTGTACCCTCAGATGCCCCATATACTCTTCTACCTCCAGATTCTCCGAATTTCTGCTAACTCGCATATTTTGTTCTTTGTCCCCGTACTACAGCTCATTGGTTTATTCTTCTCACATAAAATCTTAATTAAGGTCCCTCTTCCACAAACCATTATAGATTCACACACCAGCTGCTGAAATTCACCTTCTGGGTCTGTGAACACAGCTTTATCATCTCCCAACAGTAAATATTTTACTTTACTTGGTCCTCTTCCTTATAACATCCTCATACATCCACCTCCCTCACCTACCCGGCCATGACCAGATTTTAAAACCACGACGGCATCATGTAACCCGGATACAACATTTACTCGAAACTATGCACCTTCCTTTCTTCCCACTCCCATACTCGTCTTAATCATGCGACGAATTCTCTTAACTGCAATGATAAGTCTCCCTTCTATTCCATTAATATGTGGCTTCTGCCATAAACCCTCTCTGTCATCTCTGCTATGCACTTTAACCAGGTCTGTTATGGTTACATACGAGTACAAATGTCATCCATTCTCTGACAACATTCACACATATTTCTCCCTTTAAAAACTTGATTTGTAAATGCGTGGCTACACCGATAAAATGTCCTAATCCTCCCTAACATGCTGTAGTTTATTCTATGTCGTACTATTCTATCATTCACTACTCTTTTATATCTTTTGGTGTTCAATAGACTTATATATATATATATATCTAAAGTTTAAGCATTCGTTCATTTTCCTTTGCCTTTTAAACAGTGGCACTGATACACTCTGCGAATCTTCACCTACATAACCTTCATCCAATGGATCTTTCTTCTATACAGTTCTCTGAATTTCTCATTCCACTTATCACTTAAGCGGATATGTTCTAACATGACAGCTCAGATGATGGCCATGTGCAGACAGACTTGAGGGTCGATATGACTAGGAGCAAGAGGACTCATCCCTGTCTGACAAATAAAACATATCGAGGCACACGCTATCAGAACTTAGTATTTAACATTTGTAAATGACCCGATTTCTTCTGGTGAATACAAACCCTTCCTCCTTTCCTCCATCAGTTTCTCTTTTTCCCCTTTCCTTCTTTTAGTCGCTTCCATTTTTTCTTCTTATTTCCTCCTCTTCTCTCGCTTTCATTTCTTTCATTTTTCCTTCTTTCGGTTTCTCGTTTACTTCTTCGTTCACTGTCTTCTTTATTTCTCTCCCCTCCCTTATCAGTTTCTCCCTTCCTTCCTGCTGCCCTTCCTCCTCTACTTCCATTCCTCCGTCCTGCAACTTTCAACTTGTCATCTTTCTTACCTCGTTCCTGCAGTCACTCTCATTCGCCCCCCCCCCCTTCAGTCTCTCTTCCGTTCTTTTCTTTGTTCCCCTTTCTTTCTTGATCGTCACTTTCATTTCCTTTCGTTTCCTGAATCCTTCCATCTTTGCCCCCTTGAAATCTCTAACGCCCCCCGCCCTTCAGTATTTCCTCCTTTCACAATTTCTTCATTTTTTTCTTATCCTCAGTCCCACTTTCCCTTAATCAGTCTATCCCTCCCTTTTTCCTGCACTTCCCCTTCTTCCATTCCCCTTTCTTCGGACTCTTGTCGTCATTGCGTTCCCCCCCACCCCCTCTATCCACCTTCCTTCCATTTCTTCCACCTAGAAATCTCTCGCTTCCTGCCAACCATCATTCACTCTCCTTTCTTCTACCTTCCTTTCTTCAGTCTTCCCCTTCTTTCCATCTTCCCCTTCCTTTCCACTTTTCTTCGAATTCTTCCTTCATAAAAATTTACTCTCCCTTCCTCTCTCCCTTGGATCTCTCATTCCCTCTTTTCTCCACTTTCTCCCTTCCTCCCTCCCTTGCATCTGTCATCCCCTCCCCATCTCTTCAGCTTTTCCCACCCTCCCTCCCTTGATATCTCTCAATCCCCACTTCTTTCAGCTTCTTTCTTCCTCCCTCTAGCATCTTTCACTCCCTTCTTCTTCAGCTTCTCCCTTGCGCCCTCCAATCTAGTTTCCCCCCTCCTTCCGCCCTTCAGTCTCCCTTTTCCCCTGTCCAAATCCCTTCATCCTTCCCCAGCCAACTCCTGAACCATGTTAGGAATGTGGAATCGGTTGGCCGATAAGCTACCATCCATTACCTTTGTGTTTGACTATCTTGCTTATCTTTGTGTGTGTTTATTTGCCAACTGATGAGAAAGGTTACAAAATTAAGTAAAATAAGGAAATAAGGTTAACAGTAACAAATTCATTATCTGAACAATTTTGATGAACTGACTTTGAACTGAGTTAGCAAACTTATACAAGTCCAGAAAATTAAACATTTGTACCTCTCCTCCAGATATGCCTCTCTGAAAATAAAGTTTTTATCTGTTGGTTAAGAAACATAGTTATTCAGTCTTTCACACAATTTTGCCCATCATCTTCATTATTGTTTTAATGCCATGATCCATAGTGTACGGTCATGCAGCATATCATCGGTCTTCCCTGTGCTCTTGGAATGGATAGTATCGGAAAACTGTCACAGCAACTAGAGCTAAGCGATTTAAAGTTGCAGTAGAAAGAGTAATGAATTAAACAACTAATATTATATTGTGTATCCCATGCACTTCGAGTATGCCTATCACTAACTGAACATACTCTCCAGATAGGATGAGAGATAGTGGCTGATGACTGTGAGGTTATTCTTC
Organism: Coenobita brevimanus; assembly: GCF_032717465.1. Lineage (NCBI taxonomy): Eukaryota > Metazoa > Arthropoda > Malacostraca > Decapoda > Coenobitidae > Coenobita > Coenobita brevimanus. The sequence goes on along the minus strand of NC_136957.1, from coordinate 21,981,812 downwards.
TGTCTCTCAGTGCTCTAGTTACATAGTTACACATAATTCTCCGTTCATGTGCTTCTGCTAACAATTTGAGTAAGGTGTCATTGTTTGAGTTAAAGGCTATTATTTACAATCCTCCTTATGCACTGTGGTGGGGGAGTCACGTTGACCTCATATAATATGGCATTGGTAGATCATTCTTTCCATGTCTCTCCTATTCACCCGTCACTGAACTACCCACCAGTGTGTGGACGATAAGCACTTTCGGTGACTCATTGTCTGAGCATTCTAGAGCAAAGAACTTTAGGTAGCATAATCTAGCATTCGAGAGGAGTCTCATTGCTATAACAAGGTCTCTTTCACCAGTGCCCACCTTCTCGACTTTCTTAATCCATTATGTTGGAGATCCTGTAGCCTCTTCAGTGTATGGAAGGGACAGCAGTGGGGCTCTTCTTGAGAAGAGCCGTGTTCCTAATAATCATAGCAAGAAGGTTCTGCCCAGAGTTCTGACTTAATTCACCCTTTGGACCACCTTCACCACTGGCATTTCAGTAGTGCCCTTGGCCCCTTAGCTACCCTTCTGGGAGAACCTGCCTGCACGCAGCATTAGTTCCAGTGTGGATCACTGGGGCCTTCCATCATTTTCTATGCCCAGTGGCAGCCTTAATAACACATCGACGTCATTCCTTTGGTAATCTTATGGGCACTATTCCTTCAAAAAATTATGGGTCAGGCTCTACAGGTGATGGCTCCGGTAGCCAAATTATAGGCCCTACTTGAGAAGATGGATATTGCATGGCAAAAGCACATGATTGGGGAGGTTTGCTATCTGCGTGGTGTATCTGTGTAACTGCCATCAAGAGTTGCAGTGTAGGGTAAATGTGAGTTTTAGATGTCACATAATACGAGGAAATATATATCTCATTCAGTTGGTACTGGATGTCCCTTAAACAGTAATGGAAACTAAGACATGCGTCTGAACTCTTGTATTCTCTTGCTAAGCATAATAATTCCTCCCTGGCTGGCCCAGTGGGAAGGACGGAGTTTGGTCCTGTTGACTTCTTTACCAGACAGAGAGCAGTAATGTCTTATGCATCAAGACTGGTCTGTTCAAAGACCCCGCCAGTATGAAAGACCTCTGCCAGTTTGTTCATGTTTACTTAGGCCGTGATGAGTCCGACTTGTTCATAGTTGTAAGGAAATAGCAATTCTCTCTCTCTCTCTCTCTCTCTCTCTCTCTCTCTCTCTCTCTCTCTCTCTCTCTCTCTCTCTCTCTCTCTCTCTCTCTCTCTCTCAAAACACAGATTAATTGGGATATGATACTCCAAACAAATAACAAACAGGAAAGAGAGAGAGAGAGAGCGAAAAAATGTTAATTTATTTCTGGCTAAAACGAGAATGCAAACAAGGGGAGTAAACAAACTTACCCCCATTTACCCTTCCTCTTTCTCCCTTTCTATTCATTTTACTCCTCTGTCTCCCATAACTCCTCCTCGCCCATTCATCAACTCTTCATCTGTCATCCATCTTCCTTCTGTCGCTCTCTCCCTTGCATCCATTCATCTCCCTTCCTTTTCTTATTATCTTTCATCCATCACTATCCACCCCTCTTGCTCACTTGCCTCCTTTTTTTTCCCCTCCATTTTGTCATCCATCCATTCAAATCCCTATCTTCCCTTATTCCTGTCCCTCCATCCCACCTGTTCCTCTCTCTCCCTTCCCTCTCTCTCACTTCCCCTCATCCATCCATCCCGCTCTCTCTCTTCCCTCCATCAATCTCTCCCTTTCCCTTTCTTGCCTTTTCCCCCTCCATCTGTTCATTAATCTTTCACCCTATTATTCATTTCCTTTTTTCTGTTCCTTCTTTTCTCTCAGATCCCTCCCTATTCCTTTCGTCCTTCCATTTATCCCTCTTATTTCCTTCCATATCGTCTTCTTTCTTCCCGTCCTTTCCAGTCCCTTCAGTCTTCTGCAAATATTCTTTGATCTTTCTATTCATCCCCTCATCTTCATTTTCTCCTACTTTTCCTCCCATCCCTCTATCGCCCTTCTCCCTGTTTTCCCTTCCAACAATCCCTTTATCCTCCCTCCTTCCCTCTCCCTTCTCCTATTTGTTTGCCTTTGCTCTTTTATCTCCTTTGTTTACTCCTCTTGTTTATTTTTTTTTCGACGTAGTTCATGATAAACTGATCTACTTTACTTTTGCTTTATTTATTTTTTTCATTTTTCTTGGCCTGTCAATGATGTATATTTCTTTTCTTCATTTCTTCTTAATTAATCTGTTTGCCTTTTGAGAGAGAGAGAGAGAGAGAGAGAGAGAGAGAGAGAGAGAGAGAGAGAGAGAGAGAGAGAGAGAGAGAGAGAGAGAGAGAGAGAGAGGGGGGGGATGAATGGTGGTAGGTAATGGAAAAATGAAATATGAGGCTGACATTGACTAATTAAATTCCGGATGGTTTATCAATGAATCCATCTTATATTTTATTTCTTCATTGCCTCTGTGTACTGTTAATGTCGTTCCTGGTCATTTGATATAAGTATTCCTATATTTTGGATAATATATTTACGTTTGGTTAATATTAACTATCTAGTTACCTTTTTAGCTTCATCTTCATAATTAGGACTTTGAATTCATTAAAACTGAAATTCATTTGCCACGTTTATAACCAAGTGAACAGTTTATCAAGATCTCTTAACAATCTGTCCCTGCATGAGTGTTTCAGTTCTGTTACCTGTATCTTACTCATCAATCATATTGGGTATTCTACAGCATAAAGCTTTGTTGACATCATATTTTATCAGTCACGAATAGAGTGGGACCCAAAACTGAATTTGTCACCCCACACGTAACATTCATCCGGCCTAATTCTTTATTTTAATTTCCACTACTTGTTTACGTTCCATATGCCACTTATCGATACACCTTTGCACACTGTCACTGAAGCCATGAATATTAAGTTTCTCAAGAAGTCTTCTGTGGGGAATTTTAGCGAATACTGTCTGAAAATCGAGGTAAATGACATCGAAGGATTGAGATTTATCGTAAATAATGTCACTGATAAAATGAAGATGATTGGTAAGACATGCTCGTTTGTTTTGGGGGATGGGAGGGAGATGGCGGGAAATGGAGACTGAAAAATTGAGGAAAAGAAAAAAGGAAAGGTGACAGAAAAGAGAAGAAGAAATGTTGTGGAAAGAGTAACAGAAGGTGGGAGGAAAAGAAGGATGGAGACGGAGATTGTGAGGGAGTAGGTGAAGTAAAGGAGAGAGGAATGGAGATGTTGTTAAGGATTGCGAATGAAAGTGAAGGTGATTGTGTAGGAGACTCTGAAAGGAAAGGAGGGGAGAGAGGTAAAGGAGACTATATAAAAAGAGAGGGGAAAGTGAGAGTGAGGAAGGGAGAGGGTTTGGGATGGTGGGAAGATGGAAAGAGGAAGAAGGCAGAGGAGGTAGGAGGGAGGATAGGATAGTGCAGCTTGTTAGCAGGTCCAAATGAAGACAGAGTAAACAGAGGTGAGGAGAGAGAGAGAGAGAGAGAGAGAGAGAGAGAGGGAGAAAGGAGGGGGAGACTACATATCTGGTTTAAGTCCATGTCTTAACCAATCCCTTACTTTTGTTCACCTGCGCCAACACCACATTTCTCCCCTGGCATATTAAACACCATTTACTATGATCCGTAGACGCTGAAGAGGAACCTACAAGTGATGGCGCTGTACCACTGGGTGGAGAACCGACGGTGGCTCCCTGGGAGCCTAAGCTCTTCTTATATCATCGTACGTAAATAGCAACATGCACATACAGAAGATGCACATATACACAGTAGCATACCCTCATAAATACTGGACATATACGGTACATACATAAATATATATATACATACATGCATACGTATGTGCATACTTAGGTGGGTACATAACACTGACAGGAACGTGCACAGAACATCCAGGAAAATATAAGCAATTATACATATGTAAAAACAGGTGTGTGGTCTCATCTCAGATGTTGATTGATTTTTGGCTGAAACTAAAACTGTTAGAGACAGTGAGAGCATTAGTGAGAATGACAGTGACGACGACGGAGCCCCAAGCGGCGCCGCGGGGCAACAGTATTTGGCCCCGCGGGGCAAGAGCAGACGCCCCACACCTAGGATACTCATCCACTTCCTTTCCCAGCAGAGGAATCCCAGTCATCCTTAAATTTGAGTTTCCTGTCTTAGTTGTATTCACTTATCTACAGTTCTATTACCTTTCTTTGAGCAATAGTCTTTCTTAAAATGATAGTCAATAATGACAAAGGTAGGGTGAGGTGTCGAGCATATAAATTTTAATATCATTTATGCTACTACTGTAATATGCAAATATACAATATTCGGCACTTATTGTCGACGATACCCTCGCATACTGGGAGACCCATCGTATTCCATTACAACTGTTTTGAGAATTTTCTTCTTTTTTATACACAGTAAATTAGTGGGCGAGCCTGTTGTTGTACTTTTACTCCTTCATCCAACAGTAAATCTTCTATTATTTCATCTTCTCCCGGGTTCTTCCCTCTTTTCATACTTGTAAGAAAAATGTTTACTTCGCCTGGTGTTACCATAGGTATTTCACTTGTGTCAACAGAATAGTTAGTTGTTGGTACTAATGTGATGCATACCGGTATAGTTCTTTGTAAAATTCTTCATCTTTCTCCACTACCCTACCTCTTCAATGATTTCAACGTTTTTATCTTTCAGTGATATAACTTTTTGCTTTCCTAGTGCCATTTTACATCGGACCTGTTTCAGATTTTTTCCTTTCTTTATTTTTTTGAGCAATTCCATATTTCTCTTTCTTTTTTCCTTTCTCAGTCTCCCGTTTATAAGCTTCTTCAATTCTGCTCTTTCTACTTCACCTTTTTATTTTTTATAATTTCATCTCCTTTCTTTTCATGAGCTCAAGGGTAATTTTTAACTACCTGTTGGCTTTGGTTGTATTAGCTTTTCCTACTACCTGCACTGATTCCCTTAGCACTTTTGTAGTCTCTCATTCAACTCATAAATGTCACACTTAGCTTAAATTGTAGCTTGACATCTGTTCATTATTTCTAACTGAAAGACTGCTTTATATTCTCTAGCTATTATTCAGCATATCTTTTTATTTTTAATAAGCTTCTTTCCTTCACTTCTGATATTGAATCTGGCTGTGCAACCCACCATTCTATGGTCACTTCCTATACTTTGTTGATAACTGTGACATTTATGATCGTGTTATATATGAGTGGTGTACAAAAACACTCATATACATCTGTCACAATGTCTCAACGATCGTGTTAGACGTATCTGCTATAATAAAATCGACTTCATTCTTTGTTTCGCCGTTTGTACTTCAAGTCCATTTTCTCCCTGTTCCTTTGTGAAGGAATGTGTTCATCATTCTCATGTTATATATATGTTTTAGCGAAATTTACCACCATTTCACTTCTGTCATTCCTTTCTCCGACTCCGAATTTTTCGATACATGCTTCTGTATTTTTCGATTTGCAAATTTTTGCATTGAAGTTCTCCCTGAGTAGGCTATAGTATATGTGGTCTTTTCTTCCTCCATGATCTAGGAGATGACGTCACAAAATGTTTCTATTTCTTCATCTGAGATTTGAGATGTCGGTGCATATACTTGTATTACTTTCAGGATGTAACTTTTGCTTAGCCTAATTTAAATCCATGTTACTCTACCAGATACACTGCTGAATTTAACAATGTTCTCTGCGAGATTTCTCTTGATTAGAATTCCAATATCAGTGATTCTTTCATTCTGCTTACCTCTGGAATAAAATAGGTGGGTGATGCCTTGGAACTCAATAAATTTTTCTTCTTTTCTGTGGATCTCAGTCAGACAAATAATATCCCAACAAATGTTTTCTAATTCAGCCATTAAGGTATCAACTTTGTAATCTTCTGCGAGGCTTCTTACACTATACATATAGATCTTCATGGACTTCAGTTTGTTTAATGTCCCTGTCTCTGGTCTGCGCAACAGTGCCTACTCACTTTCGGTGGCACACTGCCCGTCAGTACAGGAGGCAGTGCGATTAGACCTGAAGTGGACGATGATACAAGAGGAACGCCCGAGATATCACAAGTAGAACTGATGTTTGGTTGGGGAGCTTGTGGCATAATCTCACCTCTCTAGTTTCTGGTAAGACGTAATTTTGTGCCACATTAGTCAGTATATTCGGTGGAGCCCTATATATCTATAGGGGGGCCCATGATGCACGATGTATAAGGTGCCTCGTATATCTGCAAATGCATATATATATATATATATAGAGAGAGAGAGAGAGAGAGAGAGAGAGAGAGAGAGAGAGAGAGAGAGAGAGAGAGAGAGAGAGAGAGAGTAATACTAAGTGTACTTAGTGTAATAGAAAAGTATATGGTAGGATACTTATTGACGGAGTTAGGGAAATAACAGAGGAATTAGTTGGAGAAGAACAGGAAGGTTTTAGGAAGGGAAGAGGTGGTGTTGATCAGATATTCATTCTCAGTTCTATAATGGAAAAGTTTCTAGAAAAGGGAAAGAAGTTGTATGCGGCCTTCATGGATTGGAGAAAACATATGACAGGGTGGATAGTCAAGGATTTTTTTTTTAATAACAACGGAGAGAGGAAAAACAAATGAATAAAAGTATTATGAATATATGGAGTAAATGGGAAATTACTGAATGTCGTGAAGAGTATGTATGAGGGTGCTAAAGCTGGGGTGCGTGTGGATAGTGAAATGAGTGAATTTTTCTATTTGAAGGTTGGATTGAAAAAGGGATGTCATGGAGTCATGGCTGTTAATTCTAAATATGGATGGGGTTATAATGACGATACACGGTAGGGCAGTGGATGTTGGAGCGGCTCTAATGAGAGAGGGCAGTGTGTGGAAACCCCCTGTCTGTTGTTTGCAGATGATACTCTGTTGTTAAGTGAAGACGAAGGGGAGCTGCGAGGCTTGGTGAATGAGTCTGGGAGAGTGTAAGAAACGGAATCTAAACGTGAATGTAGGAAGAGTAACGTTATGGTTTTCGAGAGTCACTGAATGTACAGTGAGGTTGGATGAGGAGGAACTAGAAAATGTGAGTGCGTTTAAGTACTTGGGTAGTGTGATGAGTACGGATGGAAGTTTATAGGGTGAAGAGCGTGAAAAGGTGTAACAAGGAAGAAAGGTTGCTGGTTCTTTGAAAGCAGTGATAAGAAACAGGGAAGTGTGCATGGAAGTGAAAAAATTATTGCATGACAGCACTGTGATACCAGTCCTAACACATGGAAATGAAGCTTGGACTTTGCTGGAGGGACTCAAGTCAAGAGTGAGAGCGGTGGAAATGAGTTATTTGGGAGGAGTATGTGCAGTCACACGGAGAGACAGACTGACAAATGAGGAAGTGACGGAGTGTTGTGGTGTGGATGTGGATGTGATAGGAAGAGTTAGGGTAAATACACTGAGGTGGTTCGACCATGTGGAGTGGATGGAGAGCGAGAGACTGATGAGGAGAGTGTGTGTGAGTGAGGCGGAGGGGGGCAGAGGGAGGGGGAAGCCAAGAGAGGGACGGAGTGGAGTGGTATATGAGAGAGGGGGGTGTGAGCAGGGAGCAGAGCAGTGAAATGGTGGAGGACAGGGCGACATGGAGGCGATTTTTTTGTGGCCACCCGATACGGGATTAAGGCGTTTGGCAATAGATAGATGGATAGAACAGGAGACCGGGTAAGACCCTGTACTCTCCCTGCCATATCGTTTCTGCAAAATAAATTTGAGTTAAGGCAGTAACTCCAGAGTTAATATTTTTGAGAATCTCACCCCAGTAACCCGGCCATAGAATGTGTACCGTATATGGGTTTGCCTGTTACTGATTAAAAAATAAATAAATTAAGATGATTATGTCCTAAAACTCATGAAATATTAATCAGATGGCAGACAGTCATACATATAAGAAGACTATCTTTTGGAATAACATACTGAGATACTGTAGGTATTCACAGTTCCTCAATGTACAAAGTGCCGTGCAATGTGTCTGCTCAGTGATGTAGGCTGACTGGAGGAGCGAGTGACTGGCAGTGTGCGACATAGGTCATTGTACTTGAGGGTCATCACCTCTGACAGTGGCAGCCCTTTACAAGCAGAAGGATGGGGGGGGGGGAGCCAAGCAGAGAGAGCCTTTTAAAAACATATGGGTACTGTAAATCCTTTCCATTAAATATTTTTGAAACCTGCCCTCATGTGGCCAGATATAGTGGGTATTGTACACCAGGAGAGTATTCAAAGACTGAAGGTGTAGTCTTTCCAATTTCATAGACATTTTTCATGTGATAAGTCTGGGGACAATATTACAAACTTGGCAACTTGAGTCTTCTTCACAGTGTGATGAACCTCGTTCATAGGTTGCAAGTAAATTGTATGCACCATAATGGTCAAAATTAAATGATTTAAATAATAAAGGTAAAAATATTTTTCTTTCTTTGCACGGCAGTATATGAAAATCAGATACATCCCTCGTAACACGATGAATATGTCTTATTTGCGTGGATTTTTTAAAGACCCTCGGTGGGTCCTCCTGCAATATATATATCTATATTTAAATATGTTTGTCTCTTTATTAATGTACTTAACTATCATTATCTATATTTATCTGTCTGTCTATCTATCTATCTATCGGTAGATAGATAGATAGATAGATATAGATATAGATATATATATAAGCCGATATCCACTAGGAAAGGATACACTAAATGTCCCGAGTGCTTTCGTGTATTCACGTCTTCAGAGGAGAGCGAAGCAGATATATTATTAGCATATCTATGAATCACGCGTTTTTATGAGATTTATTTCCATCTCTCTCTCTCTCTCTCTGTATATATATATATATATATATATATATATATATATATATATATATATATATATATCAGCCAAGGACTCGTTGCTTGGAAGCCGCAGTCTTAATAGGAAGAGAATCACCAGGACCTGCACAAAAATCTTCATCTTTATTGACTAACGTCTCCGAACAATACTTCTACCATCATCAGAACCTATAAAAAAAAAGAAAAAAAGAAAAAAAGGACTGTACATGTAATATTCTTCCTTACAATACTGCTGTAACAATATAATAATAAATTATAGCGTTAATCTCTGCATGGAAGCCTTAAGGTGAAAGGTGCAAAATGAATAATTTTCGTTGAAATTAACCTACGTGAAAAGAATATTAATGATTATTTTAGGTAAAATAAAAGAATAGAATCCGAAATTGGGTCCGGCAAGAAAAATTAAAAGAAACACACACACACACACACACACACACACACACACACACACACACACACACACACACACACACCGCTCGCTGGTGCAGTGGTAACGTTCTCGCTTGCCAACTGCTGGACGGGAGTTCGCGCCTCGCTCAGGTTGCGAAAAAGTTTCACTGACGAAGTGGGTGGTTACTGTCCCCCTTGAGCAAGGGGACGGGTGTGTGCGTGTGTGAAGGTCACAGCCTTGCCCTTAGATCGGACACTATGAGCTCTCAGCTCCCTTCCGGGAGGGTAAAAGCTGACGATCACGACCATCAAGTGATCCTGACCGACCCGGTGAATTACACACACACACACACACACTCACACAAGGCGTTACAGTGTATGAGAAGAATTCACTGACATCAAAAATCTACATTAGAACTGGCATAAACATTCTAACTAGAGGGCAAAAAAAAAAAAAAAAAAATCACTAGACACAGCAATGGTTAATAAACTTAGCTGTCGTAACAAAGTTACCTAAACACAAACACACATAAAAATGTCAGAGGAAGTGTCCAAGACATCTAATTTAAGAACACAGTAATAAAGCAGATCTCATTATAGCAGACAGTAGGTTTGTCCCAATATGACAGAAGGGACTACAATAACAACAGGTCACTGTCTGAAGAGGAACTGTTCAGCACAAGGAAACTCTCCGAGGACACTGGGTGGTCGTTGTCAGGAGCATGAGTGCGAACAGCTGAGAATAGCCTCCTTTCTCAACTCTTAAACATGCTTAAGACAACATTCACCCTATGTCCACGGAGTTTTTCATTACGATATTGGAAATGAGTGTTGATTACATTGTTCTTTTGTGTGTGTGTGCGTGTGTGTGTATCCTTCACCATCTGTTTTAGATTTATTGCTGATTCTTATTATCCTTGTTTTCTTAATCCCACAGGGTGTTGCTACGAACGGCAGCAGGTGTTAGTCTCTCTCTCTCTCTCTCTCTCTCTGAATACGAGTATTTTCTACTTCAGCCGACTAATACCACACACACACACACACACACACACACTTTCTCTCTTAACTCTCTTTTCCCTCCTTCCTTTTACGCTGCATTCCACTCTTCATTTTACCTAGCCTTTTATGTCCCTATATCTGTGTTTGTTATTCTGTCTCTCTTTGTCTGTCAGTCTACTTATCTCCCTTCCTGCGTACCTTCTTACCTATCTACCTACCTATCTCCCTTATTACATACATGTTGCCTGGCCTTCACCAGTAATACATACCTGTCGCTTGGGTATTTCTTGTCCTGACTACTTACGTATTCACTTACCCGAATACTTATTCACTTATCTGCCTCTCTTACTACCTACCCGCTGACCTACCTACCCACCTACCTATATATTACCGTTAGTTTATTCCATTATCGATCTCCCTTCATTCGGTAACCTCTCACCTTCATTCTCTTCTTTTTCATTTTTCCCTGGATATCCTCTCTCGCCACATAGTTTACCCCCTTTTCTGTCTCTCTTCCTTTCTTTCTTTCGTCCATCCTTCTCATCTCTTCATTCCTCTTCTTTATTGTTTTTATGTTCTCAAATTTTTTCGCTCCCTTCCTCTTTCTCTTTTTCCCATTATTCCCCAGATTGCCTCTCTGTCCATTCCCTCTTTTTAGCTCTCTTTTCTCTTCCCCTCTCTTCCCTCCTGATCCCTTTCTTCCTTTCGTTTTCCTATCTTCAATATAATTTCCTCTCTCCTATTTTTTCTCTATCTTCCATCCCTTGTTTCTTTCCGTTGACCTAATCATTCTCCTCTTTATCTCTTCCTCCTTCCTCTTTTCTTTCTCAGTTCTCCCCGCTCTTCTCTTTTTTCCTCTTATCCTCCCCTTTTCCATTCGTTCCTTCTTTCTGTATTGTTTTTCTTTCCCACCCCTTCTCCCTTCCCCTCTTTTCAGCTTTTTCTTCTTTCCCCTTTCCTGCACTCACTCCTTTTCTTCTTTCCTTTGCCGTCTTCATTCATTGCCCAATTCCTTCCTCTCCCCAGTTAACCCTCTAATTCCTCCCGCCTTTCTTCTCTTCCTTTCGTTAGTTCCCAGTCTCTGTCTACCTCTGTCTGTCTGTCTGTCTGTCTGTCTCTGTCTGTATGTCTGTCTGTGTCTGTCTGTCTGTCTGTCTCTATCTATCTACCTATCTATCTATCTATCTATCTTTTATCCTTAGCCCCTCCCATTCTCTGCTTACTCTTTCACCTATATGTTTCCTCCCGCCTTTGCTTTTCACTCCTTTCCTCACCCCGTCATTTTCTTATTTTACTTCTCCGTATCTGCCTTCCATCTTTTCTTTGACCGTTTCCCTCTCCCCCTTCTTCACTGTTGCTATTCCTCCCTCCCTTATTTTCTTCCTTGCCTTCTGGATGCTGTTCCTTCTCTTCTCTGGCATTTTTCCCTTCGGTCTATTAGTCGTTATCTCCGTGCATACCTTAATACCCTTTCCTTATTTCTTGTGTCTCTTGTGTCTGCTATCCTCTTTTTTTTTTTCCTATTACGATATCAATGATGTTCTTTTATCTCTTCTCAGTCTTATTTTCCCTCCATTTCTCCTTGTCTTCAAAACTTCTTCCGCTCTCCTTTTTCTCTGTTCTCTCTTCTCCTCCCGCCTTTCAACTGATGTAGGCCGTGGAAAGAAGGGAGAAAAATCTCATGCCTTTTCTAACCTCTCTCTCTCTCTCTCTCACACACACACACACATACACACACACACACACACACACACCGCTCGCTGATGCAGTGGTAACGTTCTCGCTTGCCAACTGGTGGACGGGAGTTCGCGCCTCGCTCAGGTTGCGAAAAGTTTCACTAACGAAGTGGGTGGTTACTGTCCCCCTTGAGCAAGGGGACGGGTGTGTTCGTGTGTGAAGGTCACAGCCTTGCCCTTAGATCGGACTATATGAGCTCTCAGCTGCCTTCCGGGAGGGTAAAAACTGACGATCACGACCATCAAGTGATCCTGACCGACCCGGTGAATTACACACACACTTGCCTGAGTCTGTTTATATGGTAATTTCCTTTGATTCTATCTCCATTGGTATAGGGCCTATTGATTTCCTCCTTCTTCTGTTTCTCTCTCCGTCCTTTCATACTTGTCTTAACCAGCAGATGATGATGATGATGATGATGATGATGATGATGATGATGATGATGGGTGTGTGTGTGTGTGTGTGTGAGAGAGAGAGAGAGAGAGAGAGAGAGAGAGAGAGAGAGAGAGAGAGAGAGAGAGAGAGAGAGAGAGAGAGGGGAAGAGAAAGTATAGGGAAGGAGGGTGCGGGAAGAGAAGGAAAGGGAAACAGTGATGGAGAAGAGGGAGGTGCTGAGTGAAAAGTAGGATGTTAGGGTCAGCAGCTTTCACACCAGCCCAATCACACCCCTGAAAATTGCTCCGGTTGCCGACAAATTGAGTTTCCAGGGAGCAGTGTGTGGGTGTGAGAAAGGAGGGGGATAGAGGGAGAGGAGAGAGAGGAGAGACGTGGAGAGGGAGGTGGAGGACAGGGAGGGATTGTCAGGACTCCATGTCATAATAATACAAATCATAATAGATAGGAACACAAATGTGTAGTCTTAAAGGTAGTCAAGCTAGGTGGGAAAGGAAACGTGTTTGCGATTTCAGTGGCAAAGGAAATATGTCAGCAAGAGTTAACCAAAGGAATGCCAGAGGGCACCGGAAGCGCTACATACACACAGACACACACAAGCTTCTAGAACCCAAACCTATGGGTTGGACGCTTGACACAAAGCCCTCTTAGACAGGGAAGGAAGAGTTAGAGGGTCAGAAGGGGGCTAGCTATAGAACCGAAAGGTTGTAGAGAGAGGAAGAGAAGAGGAGTCCAACGAGAACTTAGCTAGTAAATATACGCTCCTGTGTAATATACACAGTGTTTCAACTTAACCATTCCCTTGAAGATAATAAACTACAATCAAGACCCTATATCCATCTTTAACTTCTCCTGTCTTCGAATACACGATAACAAAAATCAATCTCAAGATTCACATATTATGTGGTGAAGATACCACATATCATAGTTTGATTTGTATTATTATAATATCGAGTCCTGACAGGATTAAGAGTTTAGAAAATGCAGCAGAGGTGTTTGAGTTACATGAAGGAATGATGGGGAGGTACTGGAGAGAGAGAGAGAGAGAGAGAGAGAAGGGGGAGGGGAATGTTGGAGGGATATGGAGGAAGGCAGAGAGAGAGAGAGAGAGAGAGAGAGAGAGAGAGAAGGGGGAGGGGAATGTTGGAGGGATATGGAGGAAGGCAGAGAGAGAGAGAGAGAGAGAGAGAGAGAGAGAAGGGGGAGGGGAATGTTGGAGGGATATGGAGGATTGCAAAGGGGGGGGGGGTAAGAATTAGACGATCCTTGAGAAATGGTTAATGCACAGAGGGGAGGTAGGAGAGAGAATGTAAATGTAAAAAGGAAGAAGAGGAGGAGAGGGGAGAGATACTAAAGGTACAGTGGCACTTACAAAGGAGGGTAGAGATAGAGAGGGATGTGGCTGAATACGACACGGTGTGTGGCTCCAGTGTTTCTGCTGTTTCCGTTGTTTGCTGTTTCCCGATAAGTGTGACAGGAGGGGCAGTGTCAACAGACGGGCTGACCATTTGATTCTGAATGCCGGTGGCACCTCTGCTTGTGCATCATCCTCAGTGTTCGGCAGGCGTTTAGGGGAGGGACATGAAGGGCCTATCTCCCTGGTGACCGAGTTAGGGGACGACAGTGGGTGGACAGGATAAGTGACTGTTGTTAGGTGGGATGATGGGCAGGTGTTCATTCGATTGAAGCTTCAGCAATTTGTGGTGCAGTTGGTCTGGACTTCAATTCCCTGCAGACGGTCACCATAGGTGAGTTTTCCAGGGGATTCAGAAATGACAAAGGAAAAGGCTTGGTGTATTTGTTAGGAGGAATTTGTTGTCACGTGGCGAATTATATGAATATCACTCGTGTTGATTATTACGTCATGGATGAATTTAGGACAAGGCTGGGCAGTGAGGGTATGCCTCGGGCACGAGCATGTCATTGGTGATACTTAGCCTCTTGTCTGCCACTCAAAAGTCCATTCACTAATTGCAGACGACTCAACGCTTCACAGTTCCTTTACACTCAATCACCCATTCGCAGAGTTCGGTATCCCCAACTCCCAAGTCAGCACAGTTCACTCACTGGAGACAAAATAACATTGCCTCATTTAATGCAAGGAAAACCAAATATATCCTGTTTACTTATAGACAAATATTGCCCGATACCTATATTACTGTACCTTCAATGCAATCATACTGTACTTATTTCTAAAAGTATGGAAATTTTCGGTATTTCGCTTAACAGTTCTCTCAAATGGTCCTCTCACGTTAGATCACTCGCTAAAACCTCTTTAAAGGAACTTGGATTATTGTACAGAATTTATTACTTCTTTACTGACGAGCAGTGAGTGGTAATCTACAAGAGTCACGTGCCATCTCAGTTCAAATATTGCTCACCCGTGTGGAGAGGATGTGCAGAGATTGCACTAAAACAACTGTATAAAACAGAAAACAACTCCTGAAGAATTATCAATAACCCTCGAATTACAAGTGAATTACCTCCCTACAGGTAAGATGGAATATTGCCTCCCTAGCATTATTTTGCAGATGCTTTCATGTCAAATTCTTAGATGAAGTTGCAACCATTGTGCCACCTATCCACGCCTTTCCCCTTCATACATGTGGAACTGGTAGCGCTCATGACTGGACTGTCACACTGCCATACTGCAGAAGGTCTGCCTATCAGAATACATTAATTTCCCTAACTGCTTCTCTTTGGAATGCGTATCCTCACACAAGTTTCCGTTCAAACTTCAACCTACAGCAGTTCAAGTTCAAGTGTTCCAAATCTTTTTGATGTATGGAGGACACCTGCAATCCGGTGTATCGAATTTTTGTTGTTTTGATTTGTTTTCTCCTCCCTCTATTCATCTTCTGTAAATATATATATATATATATATATATATATATATATATATATATATATATATATATATATATATATATATATACTGTAGCAGCTGGAGTGGAATGCTCAGGGGTCGAAAATGAATCAAGCAGGACTGCTATTAAGAGTGACATGTATAACAGGTAGTTGATAAGCAAACTGAGTACCCCCAGGGTGTAACTATAGGGCATGCTTAGAAATACTGCAGGTTTGCAGGTGTGAAATGCAAAGAGGCCAGTTAGGTTTTGAAATCCAGGCTTTTGAGATCCATGAATGGTATAATATTAACGCCATGGCCCTAGTGGCGGTTGCCTTCTGTGCTGGGCATTTTAGTAAGAATTAAGTCATCACCACTGTATGGGTTTCGAAACTGAGTCAAAAAATAGTGGAAGGGAAATGAGGGATTAAAATAAGCAGCATTGAATGTGCCAGGAACCAATCTTAACAACTATGAATGTATGCCTGGCCATCACCTTCAGTGTCTGCTGGTGCAGGACTCTTAGTTGTAGCAGATGGATCTAGTTACATGGATACGAGGTCAGGAGTTACCTTCGGGGCAGAAATGTTAGTTATAACAAGGTCAGACTCACCTTCCTGGAGGGACCAAACTGTATAAATATATTAGTTGGATGCTTGGCTTGCAGGGCTATTTTATTTTGAGATATGGCGTATCCAGTAACAGCACTCTACTTGCATCTTAGAGTGCATCAAAATAGAGTCTATATTACCATCAGTTGGTGGGGACACGATCCATCTTAGTCTTACTGGATGTTAGGCGGATATACTGCTTTTACTTTAACTGGGTCTAAAACTGCCAACTCTACACTTTGAATGCTGAGCTAGAGGAAAATGTTAACGCTAATACTGTATGTGGTACTAGAAACGAAGATGTGTTATGATAAGGATATAAGTCTTTCACACTGTGATACAAGCTGCGAAAGAAGAAATTCTGGGCAAATTTAGAGTAAAGAGAGTATGGTCACTTAATCTGAGATACTGTAGTTTTTATCACTTCAGCTTATGCCTTGAGTCCAGTGATGACGGTGATGCACATGATCAACTACCCAAGCAGATATAATTAGATACCTCTCCTGACATCACAGGGGCTATCCATCACACAGAATAATGCTGCTATAATACCTATTCAGTCCTCAGTAGCCCACTTACTTATTAAAAAGGAGGACTAAGGAGGTTGTGCCGGTAGTGGTAGTGGCAGTTTGTTGATGTGACAGACGGGAAAAGGTAGGTGAAAGACGATGCGCATGGAAAAGCCGGTGCTATAAAGGATGGTGTTTGGTGTGACAGCTGGGAAAGCACAGATGGCACTTAAAGATTTGTGAATGATGGTGTGTGGTAACACAGGTGGAAAGGGTCAACTGCAGTAGAAAGGAGGGGGTACGTGAGTAGGGGAGGGAGGTAGTTGCTTGAGATAGGAAGATACAGTTGGTGCCTTTCAATGTGCGATCGGGAAAGATGAGAGGATGCAGGTGGTGCTTAGCAATACTCTGTGAACCAGTGTATGTGAAAAGGAAGAATAGGTGGTGCTTAGGAGTGTGTATGGTGGCGCTAGTTGTCAGAATCTGGGTGGATACTGCATGTACGAGTACAGTATTAATAGGGATGATAGTGTGTTCAAGAAAACCAAACAGTTTTGCAATGGAAGTACTAGACGGTAAAGGTCAGTTGGAAACAATATCGTCAGGGGTTAGCCTTGGATAATGCCTCAGACCAGTCCATGAAATTGCTATAATATTAGACTTTGGCTGGAAGACGTACAAGGCCTACTGGCAAAGAATGATGGATGCAGCTGCGACTTGCTCGGTGGTACCTGCCACAGCAGAAATTTGTGACTTATCTTCAGTTCAGCAGTGTATCCAGGGATGCAGCAGTTACTTCGCCACTCCTCACAGAGTAGGGCTTTCACAAGACCTCAGTCCCTTAAAGGGTAAGGTTCAATGCCACTCTAACTTTTCCACAGTAAAGTCATCAGAAGTCATCTACAGTACAACCCATTCAGCAGCAGCTGGTAGTTTGAGGATAGTGTTTTTCACGACACAGTAAACTGCCTCTACACATGTTTCACGGTATACGTCAATTCTCTTCCAAGGTATTATCTTCTTACTGACATACGTGTTGTCGATATATCGGGTAGGCTACCCACTCGACACAGAGTGATAACATGAAGGACAGTAGCTCTGCTGATGAGGGTTGACTGGAGGGCTCTGACCATCTCAAAGGGCAGCTCTGAGGGATGTCAGTAGGTTCAGTGTGGGCCCTCCGCGATGTTATCTTGGCTGACATGGGCAACAGCTTTGGTCATGGTGATGATGATGATGATGATGATGATGTCATTGGTATGATGATGATAATGAAAATGATTGCAATGATGATGATGACGATGATGATGGATATTCTCGTACAAAAGAGGCAGCAACACCTGAAGTACAAGTTTAAGGGACTTGTGGGATAGGAAACTATGCAGGGAACGGGGAAATGACGGTAGGAAGAGCGGAAGGTAAAGGAAAAGAGAGGGGAGGAAGAGTGGGAGACGTGATGAGAGTGGAAAACCATGGAGGGAGGATGTGGGAAAGAAAGGAAAGGATTGTAGAAGAGAGGAAATGAAGAAGAAAAGCGAGGTGGGAAAGGGGGGAAGAAATGGGAGAGAAAAGGTGGGAGAAGTAAGCGTAGATGGGGAAACTGGAAGAGGGGAGAAGGGGAGACAAACAAAGAATAAAGACGGGGGATGACAAATAAAGAAGGGATGGAGAAAAGGAGGAAGAGAGGGGAAAGGAGGACGGAAAAATAAAAGACGGAAAACATTGGACAGAGAGAGAGGTTGGGGGGAGTGAAGGAACGAGAAAAGGATGAGGAGGCAGGGGTTTGTAGAGAAAGATAAAAAGATGGAGGTGAAGGGGTAGAAAGGAAGAAGTGTAAGAGGTAAACATGAGCATGGGTGGGGGAGTGATAGGAGAAATATGATGATAAGAAGGGAAAAAGAAGTTACAGTATGTGAAAAAAAAAATGAGAAATCAGAGAAGGAACAAATGAATAAGTAGAACGTTCAGAAAAGAAAAAAAAAAAAAAGCTGTGCAAAACGAAAAGTAACCAAATACCTTACATTCTGTTCGGTCTGTATTTTCATTATAATAAAAAAAAATTAAATAATATTAATTTTTCCTATAAAATCCAATGACATCGTCGTGATTTCATTCTGACCTCCTTCAGTCGGTTTTGTTAAGGTCAGGGGAGATTTTTTTTTTTCATAGAGCAGGGGGTTAATGAAGACGACATCCATCCCCTGTGGTTCAAAAGTCTCTTGTGGAAGATAATCGCCTGACGGTAGTAAGAGCAAAGCGACAATTACTTCCTTTGACTGAAGAAACTAAAATATATGCAACGTAATCAGTGACGTAGAAGCATGTTATGCTTGTAAAATCTTGCTTACTGCAATGTTTATCAAATTGGTTTTCATGTATTTTTTGCTCGATCCTTAAAACTGTATTTTAAGGCTTTCGAACTCCTTTTCTTAAGCAATGTACTGTATTTTTCTTACTACACATCAATTTTCTCATCTATGTTAATCATATAGCGATAATATCGACATACTTTGCATGAATATTACGGATGTCAGTGTTAACGAACAGTATACAGGAATAAACTGATAAGGAAGAGGTGTTAAGGAGCCTCTATTACAGACGAGAATACTTCTCCTACTCTTGATGTTGTTTTTTTTCCTTTAATATGCCATACCAGTTTTCACACCAGAATCTTGAGGCGGGCACTAACACCATCAGGAAACTGCCACGCACTCCTTTACTTCGTAGCAAGACCTACAGAGAATCTGCCATCTTATTTAGATTCCACCACTCAGTTCTCCATTAAATAAACATTTTTATTCTCCGTTTCTGTCGCTGAACCAGGTTATTTAACTCTTCTACCATTCCCCAATTTCTTCATTCACAAACGCATCGCAGTGTGAAAAAAGCCTTCGAAGATCTTCCTCGCTACAAACATCATATCATCGTCATCTGTATACACTTATCACCAAATTTTATGCATCCATTATCGTGACCTTTCTCATAAACTCCTCTCCATTTATGCTAAACACCATTGGTGACATCCCACAACCATGTCTCACTCCAACACTGACACTGACCTTGCACTGGAAATACGTAACTCCGTTTAGCATATTTCACTGGCGTCGTAAATACTTCGTACAGTTTTCAACAACATCCCTTTGACACCGTACGAGTACATGGGTAACACTTTCCATAATCCTTTCCTGTTCACCTTGGCACATGCTTTCTCGGGACCTAAAATGCCATGCAAATCCTACAGTCGGTTTTATTTCTTTTTCCCACCATCTGCATACTGCAGATAATTGACACACACATCTTTTGACACATTAGAATCCCCATATGTACATCATTCATCAAATATTCTGCTGAGGATTTCTTTTTCACCTCTATCTCGGTCTCCCCCTCTCTTCACCACTCCAGTTCTCGCCTCATTTATTCATTCTTTCTCACTCGTCTTCCCTCTCTTCAGTACTTTGCTTATCTCTTCACTCTCTCACCCAGCACCTCTTGATTATACCCTCCACCTCTGTGTGCCTATATTCTCTTCCCTTCTCAACCGTTACTGCCTCGAGGTTGAGAAACATACAAGGAACGTTTACAAACACTAAAGGGCAGCCATAGGTAAAGGACATAGCATAATGGCTATTTAGAAATGCATCGCAATAGATCGGTCAAACTATAATAGGGGAACCTGTCGAAGTATTGTTAGCAAGTGATTCCTCTCATTTGCTGCTATGTATTTTCTTGTTCAGTTTAGATGTAAAGCTATGAAGCACATTGCCTTCCCAATTTGGTTCACAATGATGCAGTACTAACCTTTCAAATTTGCCTGAATAACTATTTCTCTTCTTATCCCCAGTTAATTATGTTCACTCCTGGGTAGTACATTTGAGAAAAAAAAAAATTACACTTCAGCTCCTGGAGAACACAGCCGCAGAACAAAACCGATATATATTGTAGGTACTGATGTTTCAGTGTTGCATAATTTTTCAGGTTGATGCAATTGTGTAGAATATTTTTTTTTTCCTCCTGTCTTTTGAAATTTCGATGATAGTTTCAGTGTTGCATGGTGCTTCTCACAATTACCTGCCTGCTTTGACTGGAGAATTAGGTAGGCGCAAGGACTTTACCTGCATTTCTAAGCTTGTCTTTAACTTAGAGGATACCTTCTTTAGTTATAACGTAACCTGAAAGAAGCAACCTGGAAAGAACATTAGCTCGGCTGCCGTTTGCTTTCCATTGTAGTCTCCTTTTTTATCCAGTCCCCACCAAGTGTCTTATTCCTATTCCACTTCCTAGGCTCTAACAAGTCAGTTTCTTTCTCATTTCCCTCCGCATTCCACTTGTTTTCATCATCCCTGTCTTGTTTTCTCCTTTTCTCTTCCTATCCCTCTCTCAATGTGTCAACCCCCATCTCTATCTGCTTCATCTATTGTGATCCTTCCTTTCCATTCTGTAACTTTATTTTCTCTCCGCTATCCTTACAAAGTTTCTGACCAATCAGTGCTTCTCTTTCATCCCTTCCGTTTACATTCTCCACTTTTATTTCCTTTCACTCCCTAATCTTCTCTGCTTCTCCTCTCATTTTTTTTTTTTTTACCATTTATTCAAGAATTTGCTTTCTCAGCCCTTCCTCCTCTCTTCCACTTCCTTCTTCCTCCCAGCCTGTGTCTAATCAGTATCTGTCTCTCATCCCTCCCTCCCTTTCCCCTTATAATTAGGCCTTCTCCCTTCCTCCCTTCTCTCTCTCTCTCTCTCTCTCTCTCTCCTCTCTGTTTTCCCCAGGTTCTTCTTCCTCTCCACACTATTTCCAAGCCTATTCCCAGTTAGTACCTATCATCACTTCCGTTTTTCTTTCCGTCTGATTATGAATCTCTCTCTCTCTCGCTCTCTCTCTCTCTCTCTCTTTTCCAAATTCTTTTTCCGCCTCACACTTCCCCACCAGCCATATTTTCATTCAGTGCCTCCCTCTTTTCCGCATCCTCCCTTTCAACTCTCTTTACCGCTCATCCTCCCTAGTCTTCCTACTCTCCACTATTTTCCTCTCTTGCTCTGCTCCCTTCTTCCCGTTACCTGTCTCCATTTCGTCCTTCTCCACCTTTTATTCTCTACCTCTCCTCCCTCCTCTCCATATGCCCCTCACGCTCCCCTCCAGTTTCTTCCTCTCCTTCCCCTTCGTCGCCCAGCCTATGCCCAATCAGTGCCTCTCTCCTGTGGCCTCAACTTATAATAGGAATTTGGGAACTTCTCATGTCTCTTCCCACTCTCAGCTGGACGAGGAGGAGGAGGAGAGGAAATGTTATGGTGCTTTATTAAAGAGTAAGACAAGGAGGATGAGGGAAAACTGATGGTCGTACAGTGGGGAGGAGGTGTAATGAAAATATATAATGACAGTAATGTGGGTAAGATGACGATACTGCACCTGAAACCATCCATAGATGGAAAAACATTCAAGATGGTGATATGAAGAAAAGAAAGAGGAGGAAGAGAAGGAGAACGAGTGAGAGGAGAAGGAAAATGATATGACGACGTGATGAATATGAAAATGCAGGATTATAATAAAGTATACTGATGATGACGATGATGATGATGGTGATGATGATGATGATGATGATTATAAGTTCGAGAAGGGAAAGTAAAATAGACCGTTAATGTCATGAAAATGAGAAATAAAGACGATGCTGATGATGAGGACATGAAGGGCGAAAAATTTACTCATATAGTTATAAAAAAAAAAAAAAAATAGATGTACTTGATGATGATAAAGTGAATGCACCGAAGGAGGAAAAGGAAAATATGCTAATAAAGTTCTGATGATAAAATGAAAGAATACGACGATGATACTACAACTACTACTACTGTTACCACTACTACTACTTCTACTACCAATAACAATAATGCTGAAATGATGATGATGATGATGATGATGATGATAATAATAATAATAATAATAATAATAATAATAATAATAATAATCCATCCATCCATCTTCCAGTCCTATGTTGCCCCATGAGGAGCGTAGTGCCCACGGCTAGGCAATTTGATCCTGACATTTACGATGAGAGTGACCAGCCTCACTCATCCCTGAGTGGCATTAAGTGAGCAATAAAACCCAACCACCCCTTGGAAATAAACCTACACAGGCCCAATCCGATTGGAGCGCCTTAATTACCCACTAAACCACAAGGCTCCATTTTTTGGTTATATTGTTACCACTCAGCGCAGAAAATGGTTTCCTGGTGTACGGAAACCATTTGGCTTGTCACTCAGTGTAAAGTCACCCGTAGGCAGAAAGAAGAAGAGAGAATGAAGGAAAGAAAGACAGAAGATGAAGGCAGGAAGGAAGAGAGGAAAGGGCAGACACCCAAAGCAGCACTTCATCAAGTAAGTGGATGGTGAGCGCCCCCACCTACCACCTAATAATAATAATAATAATAATAATAATAATAAATAATAATAATAATAATAATAATAATAATAATAATAAATTGAATTATGCTATTGCCGAAACAGTATTAAAAGAACTCCAAACTTCAGAAGAAATGCTTTTGTTATCATTGCCGACTGAATATTAAGGGACTTTTGGTATGACAAAACTTTTTATTGATTTTGACCAGTGACCTTCAGATCAGAGTCAAGGTCATTCATACTATATAAATCATATTCACTCATGACACACCACATTTCCATCGGGTTTGGTCAAAATCGGCGAAATACTTTCCGATTTAGCATTTTCAGGCATGAGGCGGCCATTTTGGTTTTCTCAGTACCTCAAAAAATATTTGCTGGATCTCAGTATCAATACCCAGGTGCACTAGTATATGTTGACGACTGTATACTGGAAGATTACAAAACAATCGACTCAGTAGTAGTTGCTTTGCAAGAGAACAAAAATTGAAATAATAGCAGACAGTGCACTAGTGTAGCGCTAGTGCCAGGAAAAAAAGTTTTTGTGCCAAAAGAAGCCTGCAACCAAGATACATCGCTCCTGAGTAATTTAAGTCTCTATCTCGAGCGGTCTTGGAATACCAGCCTTCTAGATCTCCCTCCCCCTCAAAAAAAAAAAATAATAATATCTACAATATTAAAGAGACAGCACTCACAGAGCTCATACCTCCGCCAATGCCATTACCAATAATAAGGATCCGGATCCGGATCCGCGGAGATATTGTGTTGAATACATAGGATCTGGAACCGTCCCAAAATTTAATCAAATTTTCCTTGACCCATAGCCCACTATTCGACAAAATTATACTGAAATTAATTGAGAACCTTTGGAGATATTGTGCGGGATACCTAGGATCCGAATCCCCCCCAAAATGTAACCAATTCTTTCTTGGTCCATGGCCCAGGCTTCCAAAAAATTTCATTGAAATTCATTGAGAACCTTTGGAGATATTGTGAGGAATACTCCGGATCTGGATCCGCCCCCAAATTTTACCAATTCTTTCATGGCCCATAGCCCGACTTTCCACAAAATTTCATTGAAATTCATTGAGAACTTTTCGAGATATCATGTGGACAAAAAAGCAAACAGAGGAAACTGCCGTAGGCAGAGCGCTTGCCGGATGGATCCGATTGTCCGCTTAGGTTTCACAGGTACAGGGGCAGTCATTTGGCAAAAAAATGTTGCGCTTCATTGTGAAGCACAGGATGGGTTTAGGAAACTAAAAATTGCATTGCCAGTGGCGCCAGACGATTCTCTTCAATTTGGTAAGGAAAAAAAAATCGATTTTAGAAATCTGATAAACTGGTGCCTGGGCCGGCCACTGGGTCTCGACGATTTCCGAACCCACGAATTACAAAGGAGTACAAAGGAGGGTGGTGAACTGAATGAAAGGAAGGCAATGATTGATTATGTGTGTGTGGATGAAAGGATGCGAAGATGTGTAAAGGATGCAAGAGTTTATAGAGGTTGGGGGAGTGGACTTTCTGACCACTACTTGGTGGTGGCCAGAATTAGAATTCAAGTAAGATGGAGGAATAGAAGAAGGGAAAGACGAGAGGAAGGAGTAGTTGCAAGGAGAGTGGAAAGGTTACAAGAGGATGAGAAAAAGGCAGAGTATAAGAGAGAAGTGGAGGAACGACTGGGCAAATATGAAATGGAGCAGATGGGAGACGTGGAAGGTGTGTGTAGGATATTTACAGAAGAAATGTGTGCAGCATGTGATGTGGTGTGTGAAAGGAAGAGAAGACGGAGGGGGGTGCAAGGAACAGCGTGGTGGACTGAAGAGGTGAAACAAGCTGTGGCACAAAAGGAGAAAGCATACAATGAATGGATGAGAAATAGGGACGTGGAAGAAGTTGACAGGCGAAAGAGAGAGTTATATGTAGAAAGAAAGAGAGAGGTGAAAAGATTAGTAAGAGAGAGTAAGAAGAGGGTGGATGAGGAATTTGGAAGGAATTTGAGTGTAAAGTGGAGGGACTGTAAAAAAATGTTCTGGAAAGAGGTGAAAAGAGTAAGACAGGGTGGAAGTGAAGTTAGCAGGGGAGTGAAAGATAAAAATGGTAGATTACTAGTGGAGAAGGGAGAAAAAGTGAGCAGATGGAGAGAACACTTTAAGGAATTGTTGAACATAGAGGATGAAAGTAATGCGAATATAAGTGGCTAGGGAATGGCTGGGAGAAGGAGGGAGGTGAGAAGACAGGAAGAAATCAGTAGGATAGAAGTTGTGGAAGCAATGAAGAAAGTTAAATCGGGGAAAGCCCCAGGAATTGATGGAGTGTGTGGTGAAATGCTGAAGCATGGGGGAGAGATAGTAGTAGAATGGATGTGGAAGATGTGCAGATTGGCCTGGGAGGAAGGTAGAGTCCCGGAGGATTGGAAGTCAGGTATAATTATTCCCTTGTACAAAGGAGAAGGGGAAAAAGAAGTGTGTGGTAATCATAGGGGCATTTGTCTTCTTAGTATAATAGGAAAAATGTATGGTAGGATACTTATTGACAGAGTTAGAGAAAGAACTGAGAAATTTGTTGGAGAAGAACAGGGAGGCTTTAGGAAGGGAAGAGGTTGTGTGGATTAGATATTCATTCTTAGATCTTTAGTGGAAAAGTTTCTAGAGAAGGGAAAGAAGTTGTATGCGGCTTTCATGGATTTGGAGAAAGCATATGACAGGGTGGATAGACAAGGACTGTGGAAAGTGTTAATATATGGAGTAGATGGGAAGTTGTTGAATGCTGTGAAGAGTATGTACGATGGTGCGAAGGCTGCAGTGGGTGTAGATGGTGAACTAAGTGAATTTTTCTCTTTGGCAGTTGGGTTGAAACAGGGATGTGTCATGTCTCCATGGTTGTTCAATCTGTACATGGATGGGGTAATAAAAGAGGTACAAGGTAGGGTAGTGGATGTTGGAGTGGCCCTGGTGAGAGAGGATAGTGTATGGAAACTCCCTGTACTGTTGTTTGCAGATGATACTGTGTTGTTGAGTGAAGATGAAGGGGAGCTGCAAGGCTTGGTGGATGAGTTTGGGAGAGTGTGTAAGAAACGGAATCTAAAGGTGAATGTAGGGAAGAGTAAAGTGATGGTCTTTGAGAGAGGTGAAGTCAGTGAATGTACAGCGAGGTTGGATGGTGAGGAATTGGAAAATTTGAGCACGTTTAAGTACTTAGGTAGTGTGATGAGTAAGGATGGAGGTTTAGAGGGTGAAGTGCTTGAAAGGGTACAGCAGGGAAGAAAGGTTGCTGGTTCTTTGAAAGCAGTGATAAGAAACAGGGAAGTGAGCATTGAAGTGAAAAAGTTACTACATGACAGTATTGTGATACCAACTCTAACGTACGGAAGTGAAGCTTGGACGTTGTTGGAAGGACACAAGTCAAGAGTGAGAGCAGTGGAAATGAGTTATTGAAGAGGAGCCTGTGGAGTCACATGGAGAGACAGGCTGACGAATGAGGATATAAAGGAGTGTTGTGGTGTGGATGTGGATGTGATAGGAAGCGTTATGAGGAACACACTGAGGTGGTTTGGCCATGTGGAAAGGATGGAGGGTGAAAGACTGACGAAGAGAGTATATGTGAGTGAGGTGGAGGGGGGAAGAGGGAGGGGGAGGCCGAGGATGAGATGGAGGGATGGGGTGGAGAGGTATATGAGAGAGGGGGGTGTGAGTTGGGAGCAGGGCAGTGAAATGGCGGGGGACAGGGCGACTTG
Organism: Coenobita brevimanus; assembly: GCF_032717465.1. Taxonomy (NCBI): domain Eukaryota; kingdom Metazoa; phylum Arthropoda; class Malacostraca; order Decapoda; family Coenobitidae; genus Coenobita; species Coenobita brevimanus. The sequence goes on along the minus strand of NC_136957.1, from coordinate 21,955,349 downwards.
GAGGCGATTTGTTTGTGGCCACCCTAAACGGGATTGAGGCGTCTGGCAATAGGTAGATAGATAGATAGACAAAGGAAACCAAACAGCAACAGACCTTATGGTCCGTTCGAGGCTGTTTGTTACAGAGTAGACTATGATTAAGATAACTAGCTGTACATGCTGAAGGATAGCATAGTAAAGCAAACCTTCCAGTTAAAACTGGCAAGAAAAATTGAGAAAAACCACCATGCAGCATGGAAAAACTGACATGGAAATTTCACAGGAAAGACTGAAAAGGAAAAGCTACATGTTATAATACATTATCTATAAGCTACCAGTATGAATAACCTGAAAGAGAAAGTAGTAAAATAAAATGAATAATCAAATAAATCAATAACTAATTCATGTCACTATGTACAGGTACGTTGATGGGGAGTCTGCGGACACAGTGTGGAAATTGTACAGTGCACAGTGTGGATATTCAGGGGTGGTGCTGGCAGCCTTGCCTGACTCTATTAAGGTAGGCGCAGTTAATCAGGCCACAGCTCCATTCATTCCACTGAGACTGGGAACTTTCCCATGCAGGACTAGCACACAAGTCACCTCCTGAAGCAGTGACTCCTGGTACATTAAAAAAATCCCTATGTTGGCCACGTAACTAACAGGGACCATAAGTGATCCACAGCCCATCACAGGTCGCAAGTATGAGTAGTGACCGTTAACTCAGGTCCATCTGTGCATATCCTAGTCTGTGCATATACTATATTTGCATTTATTAAATTGATCCAGGCCCTAAAAAACTAAAATAAAATTGAATAGAAAATTATACATACACAAGTGTTTTATTCAGGAGTAAACATATTAAGCTGGGGGTTAGATGCCAAATACTTATCCAGGCAACCTTTAAAGGTATGTACTGTATTACAATTTACTGCATTTGAGGGTGATATATTCTATACATTTACAACTCTATTGAAGAAGAAATGCTTAGCTTTATGTGACTGGAATCGTTTGCCAATTGTTTTATGCCTATTGCCTCTAACATAATTCGAGTGATCAACTGTGAAGTATTTATCGACATCTATGTTATCATGTCCTTTGAATATCTTGAATACATGAATTAGATCTCCTCATATCCTCCGTTTTCTTAGAGTAAAGAGACTCAGGGCTTCTAAACGCTCCTCATACGGTTTATTTCTCAATCTAGGTATCATCTTTGTCATCTTTCGCTGCACTTTCAAGCTTTTCATATCCTTTTTATAATACGGTGACCAAAACTGAATGCAATACTCCAAGTGTGGGCATACTAAGGAATTATACAAAGTGAGGACAATATTATCAGCTTTATATTCAAATGCTCTGCCCATGAATCCAATCAATTTACTGGCTTTTTTCACATCTTCAGTACATTGTTTGCTTGGTTTCAAATCGTTTATTATAACTCCTAAGTCTTCTTCATGGTTTACCCTATCAATTTGAACATTATCCATGCTATAACTAGCTCTTACATTTTTACTGCCAATGTTTAGCACTTTGCATTTATTAATATTGAAATCCATTTGCCAAACTTGGGCCCAGTTAAACAGTTGATCAAGATCTCTCTGAATTGCCTGCCTTTGCAGTGATGTGTCTGCTTTGTTACCTATTTTAGTATCATCAGCAAATTTTTAAATCTTACAACACAATCCTTCGTCAATATCATTTCCATATATTAAGAAAAGAATAGGACTGGAGCCTTTAAAAACGAAACGAAACTGAACCCTGCGTCACTCCGCATGAAACGTTTATCCAGTCTGACTCTTTTCCATTTATTACAACTCTTTGCTTTCATCCGGTAGGCCAGTCTTCTACCCACCTGAGAACACTGCTGCAAAACCATGTGCCTTTAGCTTCTGAAGGAGTCTTTTGTGTGGAACTTTGTCAAAAACCTTTTGAAAATCGAGGTAGACCACATCAACAGATTTAGTCTCGTCGTACATGTTCAGTATCTCATTGAAAAAATCCAGCAGATTCGTGAGGCAAGAGCGACTATTACGAAAACCATGTTGAGACTGTTATGAGATTGTTTGTTTCTAAGTGTTTCACAAACTTGTCTCTGATAATAGTTTCAAGGAATATGCAAACCACCGATGTTAAACTAATTGGGCAGTTGTTATCTGGTTGGGTTCTGTTGCCTTTTTTGAATATTTGGGTTACATTAGCAAGCTTCCATTCATGTGGCACCTTACTGCTCTTAAGTGATAAGTTAAAAAGTTCAGATAAAGGCTTTGATATTTCATTCTGTAGTTCCTTCAGTACACGTGGTGATATTTTGTCCGGTCCTGATGCTTTATTCTCTTTTAATTTGTTTATTGCATGCAGTACATCGCGATCACTAACTGTAATGTCAGTGATTATGTTGCCCTCTTCTTTAGGAATGGGGGAAACAATAGGAATCGCATGTATATTTTCTGTTGTAAATACTGATGCGGAGAAAGTTTTAAGAATTTTCACCATCATTGGTTCATCATCAGTGTGCTCTCCGTTATCTGTGATTAAGGGACCGATTGATGGAGTTATTACCTTTTTGCTTCTTATGTAACTGAAAAATTCTTTGGGATTTGATTTACTGATACTTGCAATATTGTGTCTCAAGGTTGTTCTTACTGTGTTTAATTAATTCTTTGGCTTTTCATCGAAGGGCATCGTATTCATTTTTATCACTTTGACTCTTTGTGGTATTATAATTCTCCTATGCAAGATTTTTTGCATTTAGACAATGTTTAATGTCGGATTTCCACCATTTTGGCTTAGAATTTTTGGCGGGCCTTCTGTTGCGCATTGGAGTATGTAACCTGATGGCACTGTTGAGAGTTTCTGTAAAGTAATTCCACACGTCATTGATATCTAAAGTGTCAACAATGGGATGCCAATCACCTGCACCTGCAATTGCCTTTAATTTCTTAAAATTTGCTTTCTTAAAGTTGGGCACTGTCTCACAACTGGCCTTGACACTGTCTTCACTGAATTTAATGTTAAATGTAACTATGCAATGATCACTAGTACTAAATTCTTCTCCTACAATAACATTACTCACTACATTTTCTGATGTAGCTAAGACAAAATCAAGGATGTTAGATCCACATGTTGGATGATTTACAAATTGATACAAAGAACTTTCCTGCAAGTTTGTATATAGGTCTAACCCTGTGTGTGAGGATAGCGCTTCTCCACATTTTGGAAGTGGTAAATTAAAGCCACCAAATATTACAGTGCCGAGATATTTCGGCAGTTTGATTGTAGATTTCATTATCGATGTTCAGTGGCTGACAGAGTGGACGATAAACGAACCCAAGAGTGATTTTATGACAAGATTCATTTCTAAGCTGAATATAGTGTCAATGTTTTCAGTACATGGCTTGGTAATTTTGACTGGATGAAATCCTGATTTAGTATATAACAACACACCGCCCCCTGCTTGATTCTTCCTTTCACTATTGATAATTTGACAGTCTGGTAAATTAAACTCTGCAAGAAAATCTCTCTGCTCAGTAGTTAGCCACGATTCTGTTACACCAATTACATCATAATCTTCGGAAAAGACAAGGGCCTCTAAATCAGAAAATTTATTATGTAGACTACGTGCATTTGCAAGGATTGCTTTAATGTGTTTTCCTTTCTGATGTGGGGAGCTTCCATTATTTATTGATTCATCAGATCGTATGACATCTACTCTTGCCTCCTGTGATGCTTGTTTTTTCTCCAGAAAAAACTTACGGCATCATTAAGCAAACGACCGAGATGGGCAGAACCAACGCATTCAAGTGTAGTCCATTGTTCACAAATAGTATACGCTGTTCGTAAAACTGATTCCACGTGTCGATGTACTCAACTCCTTCCTGTAAGCAAAGTGACTTGACTCTGTTATTAATACTAAATGCTCTGCTGAAGAAGGCATTCCCTGCATTAATCCTCGGGAGTATGCCTGATATTAAAATATGGTTAGTTTTCTCCTTGTAGCATCAAATCATCTTCCAGTACTTCTCCATCAGCTCCTCTGATCGGGTTCGCATGACATCATTGGTACCCGCATGAATGATAACAAGGCTGTCATTTTCCGCATTCTCAAAAACGTCATTCACAGCCTCTGTCATGTCATCTACTCCTGCACCTGGAATACAAAAATGCTTTTGTTTAGAGGGTGCCCGGCCGCAAAATTCCACCAACTGACCACGGATATTGGAGTCCCCCACAACCCGTGCCTCATGGGGCTCTTCCCCTACTTGAGTGAGAATCTGAAATTTGTTATACGTTGTTACTGGAATGATGCCCCTTTTTCTCACAAACCTGGCACCATTCTGCACTGGCTGGAACTCATTCTGTATGGTGGGGGGAGAAGTAACTACAGTGGGAGGAGGATGGTCAGCCTGGACAACGATTGGCTGAGAGTGGGGCTATCTTCCACAGTCTGTCCAACGTTGCTGGCAATGAACTCCTCCAGCACATCTATTTTATGAGTCAGGCTGTTAATTTTATTTGTGGCTTCGGTCAGCTTGTCTTCCAAGCTCTGACGTAGTTTGAACATCCCGCAAACAAAGGAACAGTCCATATAAAAGGATCCAGTGAAACTACCGGAGTAGGCTATGCAAATAATGTTCCACGGCATTCTGAAAATCAAAGTTACTGCGGAGATCTATAAGAGAAACAGAATCAGATATTGCTGATTAGCACCTGGAAGAGATACTGGAACAATAATCAGTTACTTCACAAACTCTGCTAGTAAAACAATAACAATTTATGTAATTGTTACAGGTGAAGGTCTCGCTGGTGGGGGGTCGTGCTGTTTAAAACTGTACAGGAATGACTACCTTACTGGTTAGCAATGTACCTGCAGAGCATTTATCAGCAATCTGTTCCAGAGAAAGGAAAGCTAACAGTTACCTGGAATGGAGAAATAAAAATTATACTATAATGTGAAATATAACAATAAAGTCACAACACGGTTACCTGTGAAGAAATGGGAGAGATATTTCACTGTAAAAATTAGTGCAAGTAGAAAAAAAAAAATGTTGGGCTATAACAGCAAGACTTGCCTTGTGTCGAAAATGTAAACAAACACTGTCGTGATCCCTTGTTTTACTAATTTATCGATTACAGTGATAAAATAATGAATCACTGGTATAGTAGAGAATCCTATCCTAATCCATTAATACTAAATTAGTTCTGAGACCCCCAAAAAATATATACAAAGCGCAAGTTCTTATTGTTTTCCGAGGGTAACTCGTCCGGCCCTCTAACGGGAGACGGCTGAAGTAACTGCATATCAGAGACAAAGAGACGGCGCCAAAACTATTTATATGATATAAATTGTTTTTCCTTACCCCAGAGCGGTGCAGATCACCGTCCGAAACACTCTACATTCAGTCACAGAGATTCACAGAAATAAACTAAATCTCTTATTCAATACCGTCTATCAAACAGCTAATCACACACTCATGCACCAACAGATGTTCAGCAAACCGTATATACACTTCACAAACTACACTTAGCGACCAGACAATCGGTCAGATCACTCACCCAAACTCTGGACTATCACACTATTGTAATCACACACGCAAAACACTGAAACAGGGCACTTAGCTGTGGGTATTCTCAGAGCGGACCAGAAGGACGTCTTGCTGGTACGATGGTAGGGTTTCAACCCCCTACCCTGTCCAGGGCCTTTGACCGATTTTGTTGAAAAAATATTCTTCCAGGAGTTACGGATATCTACCTTCTGATTTTTTTTTGTTTTCTGAACGACTGGCGCAAAACTGTGATCTGTGGAGTGCAGACAAACAGACAGAGAGACAGATAGACAAAGATACGAAACTGACCGACATACTTGCTGAATCTTTCGATTCCGGTAAACAATAAACATAGGTGAATACATAACTTCCTCCAACTTCATTGGTGGAGGTAATAAGAACTCCACAGAATGTGGAGTTCTGATAAGGAAGAGGGGAGGAGGAGGAGTAGGGGGAAAAGGAGAAGGAGTGGATGGGGAAGATTAGGAGGGGGAAGAGCAGAGAAACCAGATTTTAAAATTGTCTGGCTAATCAAAGCGATGAAACAAACAGAGAAGTAACAGCAGATGGTAGAGTTAGAGATTACAGAGAGAAGGAGAAAGAAAAGGTGATGGAGGAAGAAGGAAAAAATGAATGAGGAAAAGAGCTAGGAGACAAGAGATTGGACAGTAGAAGGAGAATAAGGAAGAAAGAATATGTGGCGCAGGTAGAAAACGAAGAACAAGAAGAATAGGAAGGAGTCGTGGAGGAACATTAAGAAGAAGAAGGAGGAGGAGGAGGAGGAGGAGGAGGAGAAATCTCGGACATTAAAAGAAAAAAAAATGGAATGATAATATAATGACGAAGATGATGATGATGATGATGATGATGATGATGATGATGATGAACAGCAAAGAATGAGAATGAAAGAAAGCTCAGATATTCAGAAAACTGGAGAGATGATGGTATAGTACTGAAGATGATGATGATGATCATGATCATGATGATAATAATCAGGAGGAGGAGGAGCAGTAGGTGGAGGAGGAGGAAAGGAAGGAGTAGAAAAGAAGGAAAAATAACATCAAGGCGAGGATTCAAATGAAATGGGAGGAAGGAAGGCATGGACACATTAACCCGCCCCATCCTGTCGACGTATGGGTACGTTGCAACGATTTGCATTTGCCAGTCCCGGCGACGTACCAGTACGTTGTGAAATTGCAAGGTCCCTAATTTGCACAATTTTCAATTTTCACGCGTGATTTTTTGTATGTATACGCGGGACACCTTCCTCTATTCCTCTACAAGATGCCAAGCAGAGACAATGCCTTACACCGCATAACCTCCCCCTCCCCCCCTCACGCCATTGTCTCAGCAATGGACCTGTTACCAGTGACCTGGCTAGTAAAGATATTCAGGGCCAGAGTGATTCCCCAATCGATGACAATGTGGAGGACAATGTTTACATAGCATTAGAAGAAGAAACAGCCAGAAATAATGATCAGGTAATGTGGCAAAAAAAGGTCAGGTATGGTGATTAGTTAGTGAGTGAAACAATGCTTATAATGCCTTTATTACTGCTTGAAAACCAATATACTCTCATACTACATATACATTCGTACCAAGTAAATAAATAAATACTGTTTATGAGTGGATAAAATAGTTACCCTCCCATAGAACTCGTTTTCTTTGGTGCCAGCATGTTAGAACACCCAGTCAGGTAAGGAGGAACTCCTACCTGGATTGGGTATTTTAAACCTCAGGTGAGCTATTTCTCTATGAATATTCGATGTTTCTCACCAAAAGCGAAGGTTTTAGCCAAAAAAAAAAAAATCGAAAATACCTCGGGACTGGGGGATGTCGGAGGTGTGGAAAACCTCGGGACGTGACGGGTTAAAGAGAAAGAATAGACATGGGAAAAGAAAAGGAGGAGCAAGAGAAGAATTATGATGATGGTGATGATGATGATGATGGTGATGATGATGGTGATGATGATGATGATGATGATGATGATGATGATGAGGAAGACGACGACGACGAAGAAAAAAGGGGAGGAGAAGGAGGAAGGGAGAAAGGATGAGGGAAAAAAAAAAGGATAAATATGTAAGACGAAGAAGCATGGCCAAAAAAGAAAACGAATGATAGGTAAAACATAATGAAAAAAAAAAAAAAAAATATATATATTATATATATATATATATATATATATATATATATATATATATATATATACATAAACTGGACCCTTAACCTCGTGTAAGAAAAGATGTTGCTGCAGGTACTAAGGCAGCATCGTAGGAGTTAATGAGCAGCACCTCACCTGGATACCCAGTTACAAGTGCTGTGGGGGCGGGGGTGTTTCTCTCTCTCTGTCTCTCTCTCTCTCTCTCTCTCTCTCTCTCTCTCTCTCGGAAATTGTACTCATTATCTTAACGTTCAAAATACATGTGACCAAAATTCATAATGTCTATCGATATACCTAGGCTGCTTCCCCCAAGGAAAGGGAGGTAGCCGAGACAGGATGACACACTCCCCATTTACTCATCCATTCAAACAGATTCATTCGCATAATGTGCGGGAAAAAAATATTATTTGTTTGAGAGAGAGAGAGAGAGAGAGAGAGAGAGAGAGAGAGAGAGAGAGAGAGAGAGGTGAACAGAACAAACTAATTAGCTCCCAGCGTAATTGTGTTCATGAATACGGTAATGAGCTCTAGAAATAAATGCTATTTTTTTTTTCTCCCACAGTCTAGTAATTTTTTCTATTTTAAGTGGGTGGAATACAATATATCTGGAAAAAAAAAAAATAGCAGGACGGAAGTAGTCAATGGGCAAGAAAGAATGCTGGAGTGAAGAGAGCATTCTATTGGAAGCAATTAGCGGCGTAATTGGTTGATTTAGATAATAATATATGAGGAAAGTATTATATGATGAAAAGGAAATAGTATAGAAAAAATGGAATAAGTTGAGAAAAGTAGATTGTAGGGAAGAAATAAGTTCGAGAAAAAAAAAAAAATACTTGAAGAAACTAACTGAAAAGAAGTAGTATAGGTTAAGGACATTGTCTGTGGATAAGAAATGGTGAGAGAAAAATAAATAGGTGAGCAACAAATTATTCGGGTAAACAGCATTACTGGGAAAGTAAGAAAAGAAATTATATGGGGAGGAAACAGTGTGTAGGGAAGAATGTTATAACAGGGAATAATAATACATGAGGAAGAAAGTAATGTGTGGAAAAGAAGGTAATGCATAGAGAGGAAAGCAGCTTTTGAGGAAGAAAGTAATGTGTAATAAAGAAAGTATTGTATGGGGACAAAAGCGATGTGTGGAGAAGAAATTATTGTGTATCGAAGAAAGTAAGGTGTGAGGAAGACGGTGATGTGTGGGGAAGATATGAATGCGTGTGGAAGAAATTAAAGTGTGAGGAAGAAAGTAATGTTTGAGGGAAGAAAATAATATGTAAAGATGAAAGTAATGCATAGGGAAGAGAACAATGTGTGGGGAAGATAGTAATGTGGGGAAAGAAAGTAATTTGGGCTGAAGAATGTAAAGTGCAGGGAAGACAGTAAAGTGTGGAGACAAACATAATGTGTAAGGAAGACAGCGATTTGAGGGGAAAAAGTAATGTGTGAAGAAGAAAGAAATATGTTAGGAACACAGCAATATGTGTCGAAGAAAATTATGTGTGGGAAAACGCGTAGAGTCAAAGACGGGGACTAGAATTTATTGGACGTTTCGCCTGTGACGAGATCCTCAGGAATAATAATAAATAGTGAATACAACAAACAAATTAAATAATCCAGGGCTAGGGACTGACAACATCGTTTACATCTAACAGAAAGGTACTCGCAAACAGGTGCTCCGCTTGTTAGATGAGCTAATGCTTTTGGATAACTGAAAAAATCTGTTGTCTCTGTTAACACTGTCGTTCGATACCATAGACGCAGCCTCTAAACACCTACGCCTACTTTATATATATATATATATATATATATATATATATATATATATATATATATATATATATATATATATATATATATACATGAGGGAGGCGGTGGCTGAATCGGTAGAGAGGCGGCCTGCAGTCCTAATGGACCCAGGATCGAATCCCGGCTGGAGCAGGGGACAGTTTAAGGATTTGAATTTCCTAAAAAAAAAAGCGGACTTTCCTGATCTACCAGATGACCCGCCGACATGTCATAAAAGTACCCCCGCTAATACCAATACACCAGTCCTGTATAAGACAGACTAGCATGTATTCAAAATGGACGGTGGGTGTTAGCGCCGAAGTGGTGACATGTGGAGATGTAGGAGGACTACTGGGCCTTGGGATAGATAACTGCCCCGAAGAAATAGGCCCTGAGCCTTTGCCCAGAGTTGGACACACACCTCACACACACACACACATATATATATATATATATATATATATATATATATATATATATATATATATATATATATATATATATATTATTTTATGAACTTAGACTCTTTGCAGTTTGTTCGATGATTTATTTCCCCACCATGTTTTACAGTAGCTGTGCTTATGGTAAATCTTTTACTTTTATACTTATGTCCAGTGATCCTTTTGTTTATACCCCGAAATGTCTCACCAGTATATACTTTTCTACAATCCATGCAAGGAACACTGTACACTTCTGCACTCTGATTACCATGCTGCTTACAAGCCTTTCTTACCCGACTCTCGCTAGTGATTGTAGCTGTTCTAACAACTTCAGTTCCTGCTTTCCACACATAATCACAAATATTATCAGAAACTGCTGTATTATATAAAATAATTCTCTCATTTATCTTTATTTTCCCCTGTATTAGTGTACCAATAACAAAAATGGGTTAATTGAGATGGCACTTTAAACCTTTGGCTGTTAGTATCTCAGCTGAATAAAAACTTCTGGTGTTAGCCTGAATAAATGATAACTCAGGTCTACCAAGGATCCCTAAATGAATGCTTTTAACAACCACAATAACTGAAGAAGTAAACAACTTGAAACAGAAAGTCATTTACGCCCAAGGATGTGATGAATAGGAAGGAAAAATATTTTCGTTTGAGAGTAACGAAAAGAAGGCAGTCATTCGTGATGAAAATAATATGTTAATGAACCGATTCCCTAAGTGGCGGTATTTCAATTTCTACGCTCGCTCATTTCATCTCTCAGTTTTTGCCTCTCTTTTATTACCATCGTCCTTCTCCTCCCTGTTTTTGCCATCTTTCCTTCTTTCCTTATTTCTTTCTCCCTTTGTACAATCAGTTTTGCATCCCGTTTCTACATCAACTTTGCGTCCGTCTTTCTCGTAATCATCTACTTCCCTCTTTTCTCCTTTCACTTCCTCCTCATCCCTCACAGTCTCCCTTCCCGTCTCTCTCTCTCTCCCCTTCTTTCCTTCCCCGTTCTCTGTAACCGTCAACCTCTTGCGTCCATTTCCTGCATCTCCTTTGCTCTTCCTGTTTTCCTCGTAATCTCATTTATCTTGCTCCTTCTTCCCCCTACAGTTTCCTCTTTCCTCCTCTCCCATCTGTTTCCACCACATATCCCCTTCATTCTCCTCCTCGCCTCTCTCGCTCCTACCCCTCCCTCTCATGTCTCATCCTCTCACTCAACTTTCCCCCTATTCCTATAACCTTCTTTTTCCTGCCCTTTTCCTATTCCCCCTTCTCCATTTTCCTTCCATTTATGTCCTTTCACCTGTCTTGTATTTCCCTTCTCCTCTCCTTTCTTCTAGCCTCCTCTTCCTCTTCTTCCCCTCCTTCGTTCCTTTTTACTCACTGCTCCCTTGTCCCCTTTCTTCCCCTTCTCCCTCTCCCTAATTATTCCTACCTTCTGCCCCCTCTTCCTCCTCTTAGTCTCTCACTCTTCTTCCCCTCCAGCTAATACATTACCTCTCCCTCACATCCCTCACCGGCTCACTGCCCCTTCTTCCTCCTTTTCCTCTACCCATCCATGTACCCCCCCTCCTCTCTCTGTCTATGTCTGTCTGACTGTCTGTCTGTCTGTCTGTCTGTCTGTCTCTCTCTCTCTCTCTCTCTCTCTCTCTCATCATTTTTTTTTTCCAGCACATAAGGTGCTCCAGTCTTACTTATTCTGAATGTGGTGGTACTCAGTTACTCAGTGAATGATTTTATTGAGAGAGAGAGAGAGAGAGAGAGAGAGAGAGAGAGAGAGATGAACAGAACAAACTAATTGACTCCTAGTAACTGTGTTCATGAATACGTTAATGAGCTGGAAAATAAAATGTACATTTTTCACCACACTCCGAGGATTATGTTCTATTTTTAGGTCAGGGAATAAATTATTCTGGGAATACATTAGTAGGGACGGAAGGGGTCAGTGGCTGAAAAAAGATGTTGAAATGAAGAGAGTTTTCTGTGGGGAAGTATTTAAAGGAATAACTGGTAGGTTAAGAAGAAAATATGTTGGAAAGATATCACCTGGAGGGGGAAAAATAGTCGCGAAAGAACTGAATAAGTTGGAGAGAAAGTAGCCCTTGGGGAAGACATGAGTCCGAGAAAAAAATAACAGAGGAAGAACATAACTAAAATGAAGGAAACTTGGTATGGTAAGATATTAACTGTGGATAAGTAATGGTGAGGGAAAAGTAATTTGTAAAAAAAAAGTATTCGGGTGAAAAGCTTACTGAAGAGAAAGTAATATGATTGAGGGAAAAACATTATATAGGAGGAATATGGTGTGTAGGCAAGAATATGATTATGGGGAAGAAAGTAATACGTGCCGTAGAAAGTAATGTACTGAGAAAATAGCAGTGTATGAGGAAGAAAGTAATGTTTAGCGGGAAAATAGTGTTTTGGAAAAAAAAAAGTTTGGGGAAGGAAGTAATGTTTGAGAAAGAAAGTAATGTGTGGTGAAGAGACCATTGTGTAGGGAAGAGAGTAATGTGTGGGGAAGAAAGTAAATTATGGAGAAGAGAGTAATGTTTGTGGAAGAAAGAAATGTGTGTGGAAGACAGATATGTGTGGGTGAAGAAAGTAATATGTATGTAATAAAATAATATGCGGGAAATTCATAGAGACAGAGACAAGACTCACAATTTATTCAACGTCTCGCCATTGACAACTTCCTCGGCAATATTAATCAGTGACGACAATGAACCAATTAAATTTTCCAAACCTGAGGATTCACAACACCGTTTACATATGACAATAAGCTAAGCAGGTGCTACACTGCTTAGGTGTGCTAATGGTCTGGCCAACATAAAGCCACTGTCTCGGTTAAAATTGTCGTTCGAACCACAAATGCAGCCTCTAAACATCTACGCTATTTACATTGTTTAATAAATTGTGTACAGTATATAGACTCCTTCCAATTACTTCAGTGATTAATTTCCCATCTTTGTTTCACAGTAGCTGTGTTTAGGTTGAAGTGTTTTTTTCATATCATACATACTATGTTCAGTGATCCTTCTGTTTATACCCCAAAATATCTCACCAATATATACTTTTCTACAGTCTATGCAAGGAAAACTGAACACTCCTGCGCTGTGACTACCTTGCTGCTTACAAGCCTTTCTTACCAAACTCCCAACAGTGACTGACCCTGTTCAAACAACTTCATTTCCAGCTCTGTGCATATATTCGTAAATAATATCATCAACTCTTTATTAGGAAAAACAATCCTCTCATTTAACTTTATTTTCCCCGATGTTCGTGTGCCAATAGCCATCAACGTGTTATTCGAGATGACATTTTATTCCTTTTGCTGCGAGTATTTCTCTAAGTTGAATGAAAACTTCCGGCGTTAGCTTTACTAAATAATAGCCCAAAGTCCACCAGTAGCAGCGGAAAGGTTTGTAAATGAGTGTCGGTGGTAACCCATTTTTCACTCGGTGTGCTTTAACAACGGCACTAATAGAAAATAACTTGAGATAGAAAGTAATATCCTCCCAGGGACGTGATGAATGGGGAGGAAAAATCTTTCCAAAAGAGAGGAATTAATGAATATAAGATGGCAATTACTGGTGACGAAAGTGGTATGTTAATGACCTGATTCCATAAGTGACGATACCTCATTTATCATCCTCTCTCATTCCTATTCCTTCCTCTTTTTTTTTTTTCCCTTTTTCTTCTCATCTCTTTTCTCCTTCCTCTTTTCCAACTCTTTCTCTCCTCCTTCGTGGAGTCGGTTTTACTTTCCATATCTTTCTCATCTTCCCATCTTCCTTCTCGTAACTATCTACTTCCCTCCTCCTTCCGCTTCTCCCACTCCCTTCACGTTCCCTTGCCGTCTTCCTTCCCTCTTTTATTCTTGCCCCGTCTCTGTAACCGTTAACCTCTTACGCCCATATCCTACATCGTTGCCCTTCCTGTTTTCCTAGTTATTTCACTTTTCGTTCCACTTTCCCTTCTTGCGCTTTTCTACCTCTTCCTCTCGCTCCCATCATGTCTCTCCTTCATTCTCTCATTCTCCCGTCTTGCATCCCCCCCTCTCTTCTATCTCTCCTCTTATTTTCTCTCGGCTTTCCCTCTCTTACTATTGCCTTCTTCTTCCACCCCCCCCCTTTCCCTTTTCTCCCTCTCCACTTTCCCTCCTAAAAAGTCCTTTCGCCTCTCATTCATTTCCCTTCCCCGTTCCTCCTTTCTTCTATTCTCATCTCCCTCTACTTTTGCTCGTCCTCTTCCTTTTACTCACATCTCCTCATCTCCCTTCTTCCCCTTTCCCGTCTCCCTAATCTTCCCCATCCTATACACTCTCTTTCTCCTCTTACTCTCTCTTTTCCTCCCCTTTCCTTTTTCTATTACCTCCCTCTTCATATCTCTCTCCATCTATCCCTTTTCCCCTTCTTCCACTCTTTCCCCTACCCATCCCTGTGCGCTTCTACCCCCCCCCCATCTCTCTGTACTAAAAAGATTCAGCACATCAGGAATTCCAGTCTTAGCTGCTTATTCCGAATGGAGAGAGAGAGAGAGAGAGAGAGAGAGAGAGAGAGAGAGATAAGGGGAGGAGGAGAGGAAAGAAATGTAAGTGTGGGAGTGACGGGAGGGTAGGAAGGAGGGAAGGGAAGGGAACAAGGAGAGAGTCAGGACACATAGGGAAGGGAGAATGGAAGGGAAGGACGGGAGCGTTCGTAGAAATGAAGGGTTAGGAAGGAGGGAATGGAAAAGAATCGAGAGGAGAGAGGGAGAGAGGGAAGGTGGGATGGAAGAGGGGAGAGAAGAGATGTAGTAGAGTGGCATAAGTTTGGGAGAAACTAAAGAATGAAGGAGAAAGGAAGGGATAGAAAAGTAAAAGAGTAAGGCACGGAGTGGGGGAGGGAGAGAATGAGTGAGAGATTGACGCATGGAAAATGGAGGGTAATGGTGGGAGAGACAGTGGGAGCATACTCGAGAGAGGGAGGGTGAGGGAGATAACAAAGAGTGAAAGAAATGTAATTAAAAAAAAAAAGAAGAAGAAGAGAGGGATTCGTGTAGTGCGGAGGGACGAAGGGAGGTAAGAAGTCAGGGAGAAGGGAGGGAAGAGAAAAGGAAACAAGGGTGGGACTGAGGAAGGAAAGTGAAAGTTAGAAAAAAGTAGGAAGGAAGGGAGTTGTGGCTGGAGTGGCAAAATGAATGAGGGAGGGAAGAAAAATAAAACTGATTACCCTGTTTACTTTCGTGTCAGATATCCATCTACATTGCTAAACTAAAATAGAAACAGCAAAATGTGATGCTTGACACGAAGATGTGCTGTAGAGGCAATGCAGAGCCGTAGTATTGTCATATTGTCCTATTCAGCCACAGGAAATGAGCTGCAAAAGGACCAAAATATAATGCAAGGTTTTAAGTATGAAGTTTTGGAATAAAGATAAAATAGCAGAGAGAGAGAGAGAGAGAGAGAGAGAGAGAGAGCGACAGACAGACAGACAGACAGACACAGACAGAGGAGGGGGGATGAATGGAAGAGAGGACTGGTGGAAGAAAAAGGAAAAACTGATGACGTGATAGAGGTAAGGAACTGAAGATCATGAGAGTGTGAAGGAGAGAGGGAGGAGAGAAAAATGAGGCTGGAGAGAGTGAAAGAGGGAAGGAAAAATTACGAAATAGGAAAGAAAGAGAGGAATGAAAGAAGAATTAAAGGAGGGAGGGAGGAAATGAAGATATCAGAGAGGGAAAGAAGAGGAATGAAGTAGTGGAAGTGGCGGGGAGAGAAGGGAAGGAACTGTATTGACGAAGGAAAGGAAAGTAAGAAAGAAGGTAGAAAGAGAGGGAAAAACGAAAAGGAGAGAAGGATAAAGAAAAGAAATGAATGGAGATGTGGAAGAGAGGAAAAAGAAAGTAAAGAAGGAAGGCAGAAGACAATATGTGAATTGTAAGGGAAGAAACTAAGAAGGAGGACGAAAAACGGTAGGGTGTGTGTGTGTGTGTGTGTGTGTGTGTGTGTGTGAGAGAGAGAGAGAGAGAGAGAGAGAGAGAGAGAGTATAGTATAGAGAAAAAGGGGAAGAAAATAGGAAGTAGGGAAAGAGGATTTCAGGAAGCAAGGAGTGAAACTGAGGTGAGAGAAATAATTAGGTTGGAAGAACAGATTGAGAGCCAAAGAAACATGGAAAAAGAAGAACAATAAGAGGAAGGAAGGGACGAGGAGGTAAAGGAAGGAGAGAACGGAGAGAAAGATTAAATATCAGTACAGCTGAAGGAGAAACCCTTGGGAAGCTTTAATGAGAGAGAGAGAGAGAGAGAGAGAGAGAGAGAGAGAGAGCAGTGTTGACTAGCCTCTGATATGACTATCCAAACATAATCCAAGTTGGTCTACCTGCGTGTTTGGGGGGGGGGGCGCGACAAAATGAAGTGAGGGGAGGGACCGAGGTAGGGCGGGAGTAAGGAAACCGATGAGGTAGGACAGAGAGAGGGAGAGGCAAATGATGAAGCTAGAGAGAAGGATGAATGAATAATGTTGTATTTGGTGACAGAACGAGGAAAAGAAATCATACATGGAAGGAAGAGGGAAAAGAAAACTGAAGAACATCAGTGTGAGGATGAGAGGGAGAAAGGAAAGATGAGTTTGGAGAGTGAAGGAGAGAGGAAAAAATAATGAAATAGGAAATGGGAGAGAGGGAGTGAGGACAAAAAGAAAAAAAATAATGAAGATGGGTGAAAAATGGCGAGACTGGGGACTAAAGAAGAGGGAGAATGAAAATATTAGTGGGTGGAGGTAGAAGAAGAGGAGGAGTGAATGAAAGGAAGATGAATGACTTTACGAGGGAAAAGAGAAGGGAACAAAAGAGAGTTCTAATGAAAATGAGAAGGAAAGAGATAGAGTGATGAAAAGGGAAGAAGAGGTAGAGAGGCAGTGAAGAGAGAAGAGGTTAGGGATGGGAATGAGACGAAATGAGAATGAGGAAGGAGGTGGAGAGGCTGGAGAAGGGGTAGAGGGCGGAAAATATGTAACTGAAGGGCTTGTAGAGGAAGGAATGGAAGTGAATGTTAGGCAAGTGGGACTGGGAAAAGAAACAGTTCAGAAAGGAGAAGGAATGGGAAGGGAGGAAGAAGAGGAAAATTAAGATACAGGAAAGAGACTGGAAAGGAAGATAATATTATTAGGATTGAGGGAGAGGGATAATTGAGGTGAGGTGGGGCATGGGGAGATGAGAGGAAATGTGATTTGAAGAAATGGGAAGAACAGAATACGAGCGAAAAAGGGGAGAAAAGCTTACTGGAGAGAGATAAGAGAGGAAGGGTAAGAATGTAAAAAAACTGAGTAACTACCAAAGGAACAAGAGAAAGAAAGG